>NW_017535019.1:112736-237711 GCF_001853355.1 Bactrocera latifrons | reverse complement strand
GGCAGCGCACTACTTCAAACTAGTAAGTCTACAGAACAATTTTAATTATATTTACTTCCTTGCCATATTTCTGAAGCTGCTACTCGCCCACCAAATAACTGCAAATATTTCTTATTTTTAATAAATTGTACACGACTTCCTTGACATACTCACTTCAGTTTATTTACTCATTTATCCATCCCACCCGCATGACCAAGATACTCCACACACTCATTTAGTATATTCATGTATTTTTAGGCAATCAGTTTTAGTGCTCCGACTTTGCGTATAAATTTTAAAATCAATTTTCTTCAATAAGCTGCTACACGTTACTTAATCTTTACAGCCAATAAATACCTGTAAGGGTTATTTATGAGCACGTGTTCGCAATACACCGTAAAGTTCTTGCATTTACACACAACAGATTGTACACCGGCACAAATACTTACCTTCAGCCGCAACCTTCAACAGCAACTACGAAACCTGCTTGATGTTGTGCAACACTTTCGAAATGAAGGCTCTGATTTCATAAACTGATTAAAATTCAAATTCAAGTGGCCGAAAATGGAAAGCTGTATTTCTTGGAAACACTTAATTTTATTTTGCTTATTGTTACCTTTGGGGATTTAAGTATTTATGCCAAAGGTTAAATTCGGATAAACATAATGGGTCTAGTAAGTAGAAATACATTATTTTTGAACTTTGTCTCCTTATTTATTGTGATTCTACATTAAGATCTTTTTCGCATTGAGCAGTTAGAGTTCTGGTCAAATATGCTCCGTTTTTTCGATATTTTTTGGTAATTTCGAAGGTAAATACATACTAACACGCTTTAAGAAACCTACGCTCAACTAAGCTCTCGACGCTCTCTTCATTTACTTTCAATGTGTGTGTTCTCCTTTTGAAACACAATTCCTCCCTACAGACCTATTCTGGGCGGTTGCTTCCTTCAGACAGCTTCAATCGTTGCAAGTACAAGATCAACTTAAGAGCTATGCCGTGGGGAAGCCGCTCATAGTGCATGATTCCCAGTCAATTTAACCAAACACATTGCAATCAGCTTACTCTGTAAATTCTAGTTTGGTCACCGTTTGTCAGGTCACTACTCTTCAACCATGAAAGTTTTATTTCAAATTTATTAAAATACATTTTTAAGTAAATAATACTCAATTTCATTTCAGTCGCTTAACCATTCTTGCTGCTCGCCTGCTCGGATGTATGCTGCACCCTGATGATTTCTAGTTGAAAATAACTTTTTGTTGTCGTAAACTTTTTTATAATAATAATAATAATAAAGTAAGTAACGCAAAGCAACAAAAACAAGCAAAGTGAATGGACACGACTTGAGTAGCCTCAAGCCAGTGGCTAAGATTTGCCAAAGGCATTACTCTTTCAATCCATTTCGGTTGTCAACTGAATGGAGAGCGCGCGATTAAGGAAATGTAAATGAGCACAAATGTGCTTGTGTTAGTGTTAGTGTAGCGAACAATGCAACCATTAAAGTTATCCTAGCGACAGCAAAAACAACAAGAGCTTGCCATTTGCAGAAAGATTTCTTGAGTTTGATAAAAATAATTTTCGGCATTTTCTCGGAACTTACAGACATGCACAAACGCATAAACGCATACATGTAGGTACATACACATAGATATTAGCTCACAGGGTTTGTCGCCATCAATTGCTTAGCTTCGAGAGTTTGGCTTACAAAAAGCGAAATCCAGTCAATGGCGTCGTATAAGTGCGGATGTCATTTGGTTGCCACATTGTTTCCTTGTGGTTGCATATAAATTGAAATTAAACGAAACGGTTGAAATGCTCATTTTGATTTTTCAATTTAAAGATAGCTTGGCAAGTTGTCAAATCGCTGGTGACTTTGTGAATTAAATTGAGTACAATGTAGAAAAAATTGCTTAAAAAACGAGCGGCAATAAAAAAGCGCACGCCAAATGGTAGAAAAAGTCGGAAGAAATAACTTTGATAATAAATTATTTTATAACAACTTATACTTACTTTTATAATAAATAAATTTCATATTTATTTAATTTTTATTAAATATTTATTGAATGATAATTAAATTTCATATTTATTTATTTTTTACTATAATTTATTTTTGTACGTATCAATATTGCTTTCCGATGAATCACTACGCTAATTTATTGCTTATTAATTATTTATCCGCGCTTATGTTTATCAATTACTTTCTACATCTTTCAACTTATTTCTCCTTTTTTGCAGACATAGATATTCTTTACACATACGAACCATTCGGTATTGCGATATGTACCACGGCCAAAGTGTCTATATAATCGGTCACCTCAAATCAATTGATAAGGAAGTAAAGAATGAAAATTAATATTAAAATTGAGAAAAAGTTACACAAAGCTCTTATACCCAACGCACGTTAGCAAACAGTTTCAACCAATTAAGATAAATAATTGAATAACCTTCTCAAGTCAAAAACGCTTAGCTGTACGGTTAAAATAAAGCGATATCTAAATAACTGAGCAACTAGTTCGCATACATACAGACAGACGGACAATCGGTCATGGCTAAATCAAATCAGCACAGATTTCATAAAGTGTCCGTCGTTTCCTGGCAAATGCTTCGAGCTTCTTGGCAATCTTAATATACCCTGTTCTGGGTATAAAAACACCGAAAGAACGCCATAAAGGATAATCCATTTCGAAATTCCCACCTTTTTTAAGGAAATATAACAGAAATTTTAAATTTATTTTGGAAAATTAATTATCATTCGAAAGAACATTATTTGGCATTATTTTGTGAAGATTATTTCTTTGAAATGTTGGCCGCGTGACGTCTCAGATGGTCCATATGTTGGGTCCAATTGTCGATGACTCGTTCGAGCATTTCGACTGGCAACAGACAAATAACATGCTTGATGTTTTGCCCAAAGGCCTGAATAGAATCGGGATTATCCGCATAGACTCATAGGAAAAAGCCTAACGGGGTGATATCACACGATCTTGTTGGCGAAAACGTGAAATTATCTGCTCACCGAAATTTTTATTCAACAAATCCACTGATTGACTAAATCAAATGTCTCCGAGATTACGAGCTTCAATGTCAAGCACCAAATAATCGGTTATCATGGTGCAATATCAGTCGTCTTTGACGGTTACATTCTCACCGGCATAACTTTTGAAGAAATATGAATCAATTATTCCACCGGCCCGCAGACCGTTGTTTTTCTGGATGAAATGACAGATCTTAAATCTCTTCAGATTTATTTTTGTCTCAAATGCAGCAAAGTCTGCATGCTTACATATCCATTGACCCAAAAATGGGTCTCATGGCTGAACAAAATTTTGCTCGAAAACGTTGGATCTTCTTGAAAATTTTCAAGAGCACATAGAAAGAAGCGATGTCGCTTGGAAAGGTCGAACGGCTCAATTTTTGTACAAGCTGTATTTTGTATGCCTTCTATTTAAGATCTGGACATAAAATGCGCCAAGTGGTTCCCTATGGTTCTGAGTTGCTGCGAGCAGCACGGTTACGATCCTCCACGGTCTTTCAGATACGGCTGCTATATTTTCTTAACTACGTGTTGGACGTGGTGTATTCGGTCGAATATTATCAAAAAATTAATGCTGGGTCTCAAGAGGGGTGATGGTGTTGCGAATAGTGCGTCTATAAGTTGAGCTCAACAAAACGTGAGTTTTCGTAAAAAACTTGAATGATTTGTAAACGTTGTTCAGGCGTAAGTCTTGCCATGATGAAACGTTAAACAATGCTGAATTAAAGTAACATAACAGCTTGACACGACTCACGCGTGATCTGTGAAGAAAAGGATATTTGAAACAAGTACCTCTAAGGTACCACACATTGACATACCACTAGAAAAATCAGATATTCTGATTTTATACGTATAAATAACTACTGATCAAATTTGACCCGGACTGTATTCCAATGCACGCGCAGACAGAATCAGTGAGACATATTCTTTGATTAATAAAATATATTTTTTAATTAATGTGAAATTTGGTCTGCATATGTCAATCATATTGCGTTTCCAGTTATATTATCTCTATCTGAAAAATGAGTCTGGCGATTTTTACCAAAATGCAATGGTTTGTAACGTTATAGAAGTATTTTGGTGAGTCCATTTTATCACAAACATAAGTATTTAAGTGACACAAACCAAGCAGAGAAGACCGGGAAGTCATCGATTTTGCGGCAAGCGAGTCGTCAATCCGCCTCTGTTACTATGACGAGAACAAGAACAAAAACGCAGAAAAGTTTTAAGAAATATAGTTTTAAAATCGTCGGATTGACAGCAAACAGTTTAGGAGGAATCTCAACATCAACCGACAGCCCTCGAAAAATTAGCGAAAAACCGAAAATACACTGAACTCACTGGATGATATTCAGGCTTATAACAAGTACTCGTATATGGCTCGATAGCCTATTTTGAAGGCAATAATATATATGGTATTAATATACATGAAACTACAGTATTTTTTGGACAATTCGGGTCAAATTTTATCACATTATAACACTCTTACATTCGACTCAGTCACTCGAAATAAATTGCTTGGTCCAATACCCGTCTGTGTACACCACAGTGTTATAACTAAGAGAATATCTACAGTTGCATTGTATGTTGGTTTAAGAAATTTAATTAAAATTAACAGATTAAAATATACGCGTATTGAGTAATGCCATATAAATACCAAATAATATTAAGCAAAATATGCCGCATTTGTATAAATACTCTTGACCAGTGCTTTCGGAGATCAGTGAAAAGTGGAAGTTCAAGTGTTAAGTTGTGAAGAAAACGCTGTGCAGTGAACGGAAGTTGAAATTTTCTCGAGCGAACACAGCTAAAAATATTTTAAAAAATTAAAAATAATTAAATTATAATACTTCAAGAAACAAGAGTGTATAATATGACCGCAAAATCAATGCTCTACTTGTTGTTGGCAACAATTGTCAGCAGCGCCTTGGCACAATCGCCTGTGGATTGGCAGCCACTACTCGACCAGCAGAACTTAGTGCTACGCCAGGTGGTGCAGGCACTGCAACTGACCCGTAGCGGCGCTGGCGATACCGATGCTTGCTTCGATTGGTATTTGGATAATCAAACCGCCATCAATGAAGTCTACTACAGTGAGTACAACTTATGCGTGGGCGCAGCAACGGCAGCAAAGAAATTGCTTTCGGAACAAAGTGCTTTGGAACGTCAAGATCTCTTGGATGATGGCCAGTCACTTTGCTCAGCTTTGAGCGCTTGTCAAAGTATCACTGATGGTCTGCAATTTTTCCAGTGCTACAATCAGGCGGTAAGTATTCGCTTTCATATTTTGTATATTAATGGTCATTGTGTGGTTAAAAAGAGTTAATAAGAGTAAACTATCAATGTAGAAGCTCTTTAGAACGAAAGTGAATAAAAACTATGTAAGTAATAGAATTAGTTGAATAAAGTGGAAAATTATGTGAATTACACATTTTGTTAAAGACCTAATATCTTCCGTACATATTTATAGTATTCTCAATACAGTACACATGCTAATTTTCCACATCCCTCTATTTATCTGAACAGTCTTACGATAACAGCCCGAATTTGTTTAACATAACTGTCACATCGGAGCGCATTGCTGACAAATTGAAAATTTCATATCAAGCCATCAACGACACCGAACGTGTGTGTACTACTAACGCGCGTGTTAAGAATGTGGAAGACTTAAGTATTAGTAGAGTGCATCTGAACAACTGTTTAATTGGTGAGTGGAGCCCCCCTGAAACGACCGACGCTGCCACAGCTTCAACTGACACCATCACTGAAGTAACCGCATCGACTGAAGCGCCCGGATCGACCGACTTGCCCCCTGATGCAACTACTGCGAGCGACGCTCCAACATCTGCACCATCAGATGGCAGACAAGGCCTACCAGAAGAGGACTTATATGATTTTAACTACAGGACAAACATGCTACAGAGAAAACTGAACGGACGTTTTTAATGTAAAATTTCGATAATGAGAAATACAATATAATATATATTACAAATATAAATATATACATATACATACATATATGCAGAAATTATATAGTCATCTAACAGCAAAGTAATTAAGCATTTGATTTTAATGTTTTGAGAATGTCGGAATGTGAGTGTAACCAAGAGTTTAGGTAATAAAGTAAAATATATTTAAGCTCTTTACTCTTATTATTTGATATTCAGAAACACAAAATTTTTATCAGTTTTAATATACTAGAAAAAGAGCGTCACTTTCATTTGGCTGAATAGATGAGAAAAATAGAAACTATCGGAAATATGGCACATGCACCAATCCAAAAACCTAAGATATTTATTTTGTTATCAAGAAATGTTCAGTTATCTGAATATTTTATATTTTTCTTTCAAGCGAATGATTTTCATAATTTTTCAACAGCATTATTTAAAACACGATCACGCATATTTTCAGCTCTACAATAGACAATAGACTCAATTGATAACGATATATAACACTTAGCATGTGATAAAAAGCTAAACACAAGTGTATAGCAAGACATGTTGAAGAACTTAATGAATTTTAATCAACTAAATAACTGTGACAAGAATTAAAATATAGCAACGCTCGATTATAATACTAGCAATTTCTAAAAGTAACTTCTTTCACGGCAAATAATTAAAGTAATCAATATTAGAAGATTTTCACTATCTAGCAACCGACAAAAAATTAAAAGAATGTAAATATTTGACATAGAAATATACTTAAATGAACGATAACGCTTTTAGTAGTTTTTATGAATGGTGGGCTTATCAAAATACAGCATTACTAAGCCTCCCCAACTTTAAAAATGTTAAGCCAAATGTAAGTGCAAGTATTGTAATAAATATGACTTTTACAGATTCATTTGTAAGTGAGTTATAACACTGAACTTATATCGCCTACATACCGAATTTGAGTATCTTTAAATCTAAATACGATATTATGCGGAAAATGGCGGTTAATTTACAAAATGTTTCTTAAAAAAAAACTTAAGAAATCTAGAATTTTGTCGTTATAATATCCCCTTTGAATATATACAATCATATAAGTTTCCTTGACATACAAAGGTCCTCGAACGCTTGAAAAATCTTAAAAATAAATTTTTGAGAAAAATGCCTTCAATAAAAGCTCACCACCTTCGTTCAATTTCAACACTATACTAAACTGTTTAATAATTTGTTTGACTTACTTTATAAAACTTTTATTGACAGCACGGAGTCTAACATTACATCTTTCTAATTAGAAAGTTATTCTCTTTGGGTATTCAATCTTTCTTCTTGCAGTGGATCAAGTCATATTTACACAATACATAGATGTTGTGTTTCATTGTAATGTCGATTCTTTCATTGCGTCATCGGAAGTGCCACAAGGAAGATGGCCAAATAAAACACGTCGAATGTTCTGCATTACTCTGAAGCATAGTTGAATAGAATTCATAACATAATTTAGGGCAAAGACAAAAGTTATTGAAATAACTAAAGACTTTAGACTGGACCCAGAATACCCCGACCAGAAAAAAACCATATTATCTTTGTTTACGACTTCAGAATAAACTCGTTTTTGGTCCATACAAGAACGCCAATGATTAAATAAACTTCCAAGCACTTGTTATAAATCTCAATAGCGATGGCTCTTAGTGCCTTCAGCGAATGACTGATGTTTGTTTGCTCAATTTGCCTAAAAATGACCAAGTAGTATTTCTTATTAACCGCTTGATCCTCTCAAAGGAAATCATGGTGAACGACATCACGGTAATCGAAGAAAATATTGAGCATTACATTGATTTCACGTCTCGTTACCAGTAATGTTGCGTTCGATAAAAGTCAAACGTAATCGACACCTACACAATTCTTGTCTGTTGTTAAGAATCTAACAATGACATGTTTCATACCTAAAGCTTTAGCCAAAAATTGCGTATGTATTGACTCATTCCACAAGAGATGTTGAGAGAATCTGCTGTCCACCCTCGTTTTTTCAAGAACTATTTCTTTAACTTTTTCGATGCTATGGCGTTGATAGAAGTGCATGGATGACTCGCAATGCGATCAAGCATGTTGTATAGAGTGATACAGAGAAACGGACGATGCCGATGCCTGCCGGTAATACCGCGATATTTTAGATGGTCGGTGATTAGTCATACATATGAGGCCATCATGCACTTGGGATGAGAGAAAACGTTAGGTACGCAAGCTTTCGATGACTTCACGACCTTCACTGAATGCTTTGTGGCATTCAATAATTGTGTTTGTGAAAAATTAAAAAATTTCTAAAAAAAACTCGTTTTACAATACTTTGTATAGGGTTTTGACAGCTCCTTACTAGTTGCACACGGTTCAGAATATATTAAATTTGGCTAGGATGCTTGTAGCACACAGAAAGAAGGTCACAGGCCCTATCAAGTAACATAAAATTGGCTCTTAAAGCCGAGGCCACTGACTCCGATTTTCGGTAGTAAACTTTAATAATTTCGACTCGTTGTTGGATCGTATAGCTTTCCACGATTAAATGACAAACCTTACTGAAGAGAAATGTCACAAGAGCGGGAAAAATATGGCGCATTTGCTGTCCCTATGACTATACTTTTGTAGCGTCCCTAATGAAAAAAACTCTATACTATAGACAATATTAAAATAATAAGCATAACGAGCTGACTTGCTTTCGATATGCCCCTCTGTTTGTTTATATATGCGAACTAGTCAATTACTTCTTGAGATATCAATCTGAAAATTCAATCAAAATCCAGATAAATATATAACAACCTTTTATTATAAAAAAAAAATGCACCTGTACCTCGTTACAGCTGCGGTTAATGTTATTTCTTGTTTGGTTTTCAGCCTGAGCACTTATAATAAGACAATTTTTGTTCAAGTTTTGAACATATTGTCTTTGACATTCATAATTTTCTTAATTTCTTCTGAAAATCTTCTGCTTAGCAGTCATACTAATACTATCTACTCCACAAACCTGGCTACTTGTATTAGCATACGTTATGGCCAACTAATTAACCACGCGCACATTATTTACACATTCATTGGAGGTAAAATAAAATTTAGTACTTAATTGAGACACTCTCCCGGAAATACAATATTGAATTAGTAAAATGCAATATTTCATAGAAACATCCATCTAAATTCGCATTATTGACAAGTATTAAAGGCCAATTCCACAAAATTTATTTGCGTAAAAGCACACAACACGCGAATAATGAAAAGTGCTTTGCATTGCTCACAACAGACTGACACTAAATTTCAATTAAATATTATTACGTTAATGTGTTGTCATAAATAAGTATTACTACCGATGCTTATCAAATTTTTCACGCAGCACACAATAGTAAATTAAATGTAAATAACGATGGCGGCAGTCAGACTGCTAGATTAACAAATTAGCATAACGAAAAAGTATAGGCAACAACAAAAAGCAAAGCAAAGAATTCAACCATAAATGCCAGTGATAATTGTAGCAAACACTATTGCATAAATAGTGTAAATGTTTTGCTTTTCTCTTAGCATGTGTAGGTGTGGAAATTCCATTTGATTGTCATACGTATTTCACTCATATATGTGCTGTATGTGTTAGTGCGCAGAAAAACCAGGCCGCCCACACAGTCGATTCGCTAAGCTATTCACTCAATAAATGTATAATAAATCAGCTGTGGCTCAAAGTTAAGAGTATTCAGCTGCATAACGAGGCAATAAACTTGAACTGGAATTTATTGGTTGCTGCCGTACTCTTGCATCAACACCCGAAGCGCGTCATTTGATTGCCGCTGGCTGCAAGTGACAAGCGGAAAAGTTTCGAACTCAACAATTTTTATCAACTATATTTGTTGTTATTGTTGCCGACTTATCGCCGGCGAGTATTACGCAACACTTGCCTGCCATATAACAGCGGCCGCAGCTACTGCAAGGCAACGGTAGTAGCAGTAGCGATGATAGCGCCCGTGGGTAGGCTACACTCTTCCGCCTAACGCAACGCAGGCGGCTAATGAGCGCGAAAGGCTAGCGGGAAAATGATAAAAGAACAATTTCTGTGCATGCGTAAATGATTTTCTCGTAAGTATTTAGTGATAAATAATCGTTTTATTGATAAAAATCATTATTATAAATTCACTTCATTATAATTTGGCCTTTGTCATCATAACTAATTGTATGCATGTGTGTGTGTGTGTGTGTATGCATATTTGTTGCTGCAAGTGTGTATTATTTCATTCAACGCAAAATAATTCACGTATTTTCACACTACCACACACACACTCGCTAATTGGTAGGTGAGCTCGTACATTGGACTTACGCATCTCCTGCTACCGCTGCGGCTAATCATAATTATATGTAGGTGATGGTCATAAAGCATCGCCGCGCTGCGAAAATTGGCATCGATATTGCTAATGTGACAGTGGAAATTGCAATTGAATGCCACCTGTTGCGGAAAATGAATAAATAGCACAATTTTCCAGTTGATCAGGTTAGTTTACTGCGGTCGCCGCGCCTGTAGCACACAAACACACTGCCCCCTCACCCGGTTACAGTTGTGCTGTACGCGCGTTGTGTGTTTTCGAAATAAATTTTGAAGTTGTTTGCATTCATAATTCGAAATATTCAACATTTTCCATCAAGCGGGTGTCCTTGTGGCTTGTGCATGTGCGTTGAAAAAATTAGAAATCAAGTGTGCGCTCTACTTGTGCGTAATTAATGGCGACATTTTTAATATAAATCATTGTGAAATATTCAATTTTATATTGCTGTAATTTTATTTGATGTGTTTAAATAGCAAAGCTGAAAAATATTGGCAAATATAACATAATTGCACTGAAAAAGTTTTGGTTTTTGAAAATTTATTTCTGCAGCATAATAAATTAGTTTGAATTGCTAAGTAAATTTTGAAAAATAAACCAAATTGAAATTAATAATAAAATTCTTTTTAATTATATAGCCATAATAACTTTAATTCAAAAGAAATTTACTAAATATTTTAAATATTTATTTGCATTGTTGACACCCTTGACAATATAATGAGCTGACTTTTTAATCACAAATTACAAAAATAAAAAAATAAATAAAAATTTATGTAAGACCCAAAAATAATTACTACAGCTACACCAAGGATATAATACCATTCACAGTTGCATTTGTTATAGCATTAAAAACCATAAAAGACCTTTATCCTGCATAAGATCGATCGGTTTGTATGACAGCAATATGCCACAATGGTCTGATCTGAAGAATTTATTCGCAAATTGTAGCGTGGCTTTAAGCAAGCAATTAGCTAGTATGACAATTATAAGTTATTGCAGTTCAGTCTGAACCATATGTTCTGAGATTGCAGCATTCTATTTGAAAATAATCTGTACCAAGCTTAGTGCAAATACCTTTTCGAATAATACCGTTTCCATACAAGGACTGAATTTTGATTGGACAATTAGTATCCAAGTTACATAACTGTATATGCTATCGTGGTCCGATATCAACTGGCAGCACAGTCAGTTCGTTGGGATGTCTGAAAGTATGCCCTGCCAAGTGTTTAAGTCAAGAAGGAACTGTTAAGTTGTATCCACCTCATCTTCCTCTATACATGGCGTCTGTTAGGATTTCCAGCCTTACTGCTTGGATTGGCGTGAATGCCAATAGAGCAATGACCTGTTAAAAGCCCCACAACTAAGGAGAGGTTAGTCTTGCTGAGGGCGAAAAGATCACTAGATATCTTGCGACAACGTTTGTACTGATGCATCCGCAAAGCCCAGCTATCTAGGAGTAGAACACAAGAGGAAAACCGACCCGCTACCATGCTACCGATAGCATTTCTAGGGTGCCTTTTCTCGCTAACTCATCAGCTTTACAATTTCCTGCAATCCTGCTGTGCCAGTTTTATGCAAAAGATACCGGATGCTATTGGTAGAGAGGTTAGGCATTCCTTGACCAGCCCTGAATGTACTTTTAATGAATTCAAGACGAGTACCGCTGCTCCATTATCTGAGTGAAAAATCAATTCTTTGAAGGAGGCTACACTCTGAAGGAGTAAATCTACTGCTAACTTAATGGCTTCCAGCGCTGCTTGGAAAAAACTGCCATAGTCAGAAAGTCTGAAACTGGATTTGATAGCGAACTCCTGACAGTAAACGCCTCCATCAACCTTCCCCCCAAACTTTAACTCATCCGTAAAGAAGCTCACTGCTCCTCTCTTCCAGCTACTTCTTCCCACCCACAACTCCCTCCTCGGTATATGATCAGAGATGGAATCGCCAGAGTTCGGTTTGGCAACTCTATGATACAAGTTATCCGGTATTAAGTCAATTCGAATGAGCATTTCCAAGTGTTCAGACACGTGTTCTCTTAGAAACTCAGATTATTTGCGCCCAAAAGCAGCTTCTGCAGTCATACATGTCATTATTGGAGTGGACCTTTATGCAACACACATACTTTGGTGGGGAAAAAACGTGTGTAAAATGCAAATCCATAACTCAGCTCTTCTTAATGTATATAGAGGCATGGCTTAATCGACTCAACTTATCACGACATTTCCTGTTGGATGTTGCAAACAAACCCTTATATACCCTTTTTGGGATGTAAGTAATAGTTTAAAAAGGCTTCCCAATAGCCCTAATTTTATTTAGAAAAATTTCAATCTGCTTCAAATTAGAAAAGTATTATACTTAACGTTTGTTAGCCTTCTTTTTACACACTACCATGCCTCTACCGAAATCCACTAAGTCTCTCAACAACACAGGATGAATCAGTTTAGGCGTTTCCAAAAAATATTCTAACATAACATTATTTCAATAGGCATTTCCATCAGAACTCCACTGTCAATAAATTTCTTTCCATCGAACATTCTTTTGAAGTCTGAGAACAGCAAATAATCGTTGAGGTTCATGTTTAGAATACATTAGTTCTTTGGGTGTTGTCCCCTTTAGAAACCAACCTCGTGCACCATTGTCAAAGCTCCTATAACCTGCACAGAATTTAGCAACCTACGGACAGTGGCTTCACCTAGTCTATATCAGCACACCGCCATTGTTAGCGAAATTTTTTTATAAAAACACATTTTTTTACATAAGCACACGAAACTTCAAGTATTCCCATAGAAATTATATGAAATTTTGAGTCCAGAAGGAAACAGTATTTGAGCCAATAACGACTAAACCAATATGTACCATTTTGGTTAATCAATTTTTGCCATTCTTCCCCTTAAAGATTACAATTTCCAGAACGGCAGCGAGCGAACCATTGTTGTGCTGCATACAGCATCGTCACCGTAACCTTCACAGATTTCTGTGGTGGCGAATAAAACAACCAGGCTCATAAGCACTTGCGCTGTAACCCTGCGTTAACATGTCCTCTAACGCATGCGTGTGATTTTTGTGATTCTTTTTCGTTCGCCAAATCCTTCCTTCTGCTTCAAAAAGAAAAATTTTAGCAACAGGCTATTTCGTCAGCTTATATTTTCAGCTAAATTTATGCGTTAAAAGTAATTGCTTACTAAAATTTTAAACTATTTCGCACCAAATGCTAAGCTCACACATCAGTGTTTAGTATTTTTCAGCGAACTCACGCCAACAGCATTCCTAAATAAAACATTTTAATAGAATTTCCGTTAAAATAAACATATTTTTTTATTCAAACACCGCCAGCAATTAACTCGTGTGGGCAAAAGCTACACCAGCGCAAAGCTACACTTCCCTCACGGCTAGAAATAATTAGTTATTTATATACAAATTGATATGGTACAGTGTGATTGTCATGCTAAAGTGTGCACATACACATGCCATATATTTCTACATTTTTTACTCACTTTGTGCGCCGAATTTTATTCAAAACTTTTGAGTGCGGTTTATTTCGCCTGCAGATTAATTCGCTGCGAAAATCCAACAGAATATATATTAAATTCGCACGCTGAACACGCCTGCTGCTGAGGTGTCGACAGCACCAGCTATTTTTTAAATAAACACGTGCATACATTAATGTACATGTGAGTGTGTGAGCATGCCCTTAAATGTGTGCCATTGTAACGGTATACGCATACATAAATCATAGACCTCACATGGCATTTCAAACGGTTATTAACTTTTGCCAGTCGGTTGCTGTAACGAAGCAATAAGCGCCAGCACACACACACACACATTTGTTTATGGAAATATTGCGAGACTCGCGCTCATAAATTGCTAACTTTCTAGTTTTTTAAATTATTAAAACTTTTTTTATTTTTATTTTTATTTTTTTTTTTATTTCATTCGTTTTTGGTGTGAAAGTTTAAAATCACAATTAAAATGTAAGCCAACCCCGATTTAGTACATTGCATGCAACATTTATCATTGGCGGTAAAAGGACAATAGCAAACGCTTGATACTTGCATAAGCCAAAAGAAAAATATGAAAAATATTAGCCAACAATTGTAGTTTATTAAAAATGTATGTGTTACATTTACATATACATTTTACATATATGTATCTACATATATATGTATATTTATATTTATACCACAAATAACGGGCATCCCATGCAGAGCATTCAGCTGCTATACAAACTTACCGATCAAAATTAAGTTTTTGTACGGAAAACTTTTTTATATGACAAAATATCCTCACTCAATTTGGCAGATAGTATTTTCTAAGACACCGCTAAAATTTGTGAACATATCTTTTCAATCGGTTTGCTATAGCATATAGCTACCATACAAACTGACTGATCAGAATTAAGTTTTTGTATGGAAAACTTCTCCATTTGACAAGATATTCTCACGAAAATTAGCAGACAATTTTTTCTAAGGCACCGTTACAATTTTCGAATATTTTGTTTCAATATATTGTTTTCGAATGGTAGCAATATAGCTACCATACAAACTGACTGATCAGAATTCAGTTTTTGCATGGAAAACTTCTTCATTTGACAAGATATTCTCACGAAAATTGGCAGAATATTTTTTCTAAGTCAACGCTACAATTTTCTTATAAATTGTTCCAATCGGTCTACTATAGCATATAGCTGTCATACAAACTAACCGATCAAAAGCAATATAAAGAGTTTTATACACTCTTTATGCTACGACAAAATCATCTGTGAAGGGTTTTATAGCTTCAGTGCAGCCGAAGTCAACGATTTTTCTGTGTATATTACATATATCTCATATATACATATATATTAATTCTGTTTTAATTATTTTCATCAAAATTAAATTGTCTTAAAAACATTGGAACGACCGTTTTGAAAAAGCATTTATATTATTTTTTTAATTTAAATTCACAACTTATTTCCTCAACCATTTAATTGCAGTTACCGTTCGTTTACCTTGGCTAGCGCTCGCGCATAATTAACCCACTCGCTGTAATTAACAATATGTTGGCGCACAGTTTCGTAAGTACAACTCGCTAATATCTCACATAAAAATATAAGCGTCAGTAAATTTAATATTTATTACCTGCAAAAATATATGCGTAATTTTTAGTATTCAAAACAGCAAATAAAAATCTGATTATATATTTATACGATTAAATTACACGAATTTTTTTACACATAATTCCATTTTTTTTTTTTTTTGCTTTTTTCGCACTTAAAATTTAATTCAGTTATGCAATTTTTTGCCGTTAATTGTAATGCGTATTTTATTTAAATAGCTTTACTGTTTATTTGTTTAAACATTTTGCGCTTACCGTTAATTTGCAATTAAATACATGTCTGCCCACACATAAGTGGCTGTCCACTGTAGCAGCGTTCCAGCTTTTGCTTTTTTTCTAGGTAATAATTTCGAACAACATAAAAATTAAATAGTCGTGTAATTTCAACGAAATATTATGAATTGTATTAATAGTTAATAATTATTTTGTATACAATTTTTTTCCTATACAACTTTGCCATGCACTTTTACTACTTTCCATTAAGTACTTGATGTTTTTTTGTTCGAAAATAATTTGAATTTATTTGCTGAAAGCAGCTTGTGATTAAATCTAAATATTTGCTTTACGCAAATTTTTCTTTTATAATTTTCTTTCTAACATGTAGTGCGAATTGAGATCATTCTGAAAATTGCTCTTATGAATTAGCTACGTTAATGCAAATAAAGTTAAGCAAAGAACACCCGGGATATTTAATATAGATATAGTCATAAATCGATTTCAGTGTAATGGGGTCGGGTTTGCCAAGAAATTTTATATACTTATACATATACTACATATAACTTATATACTGACCGACATATTCAGATACATATATATTTTCCACATATTCGTCAAACGGTATGTTAGAATAATGAAAATCATTATATAGATCGATTCAATTCGAGGTTCCTTACTTTTTTCAAGAAAAACACAAAATTGTCTCTCTCAAATATTGGCCGGGGCTACATCTCAGATGGTCTGTTCATTGAGTCCAGCTTTCGATGCTTTAAAGCAAGCGGAATTTTATTGAAACCAAATGTCGCCGAAATCACGAGTTTCAATTTCAGGCATCTAATAGTCGGTTATCCTGGCGCAATAACGGTCGCCGGTGTCATTTTTGAAGAAATATGGACTGACGATACCAACGGCCCACAAACATAACAAACCCTTGGTTTTTTCTGAATGAAATGGCAGCTCTTCAAATTTGGTTCAAAAACGTTGGATCTTCTTGCAACTTTTCACTATGTTTCTGAAGGTCGAACGGAATCAGTTCTTTTACAATGTGTATTTTATACGTTTTCAATCTAAGATATCGAGGTAAAATGCGCCAAGTCGTTCCATACGTCAGTCCAAGATGCTGCGAACGGCGCCAAATTGACTCTCCACCGTGTACACCCCTAGCTACAGCTGCTATATTTTCTTCACTGCGTACTGGACGTGATCTATTCGGTTGAATATTATCCACAAATCCACAAATGCTGGGTCTCAATATAAGTAGTGTTGTTGCGAATAGTACGCTTAGTAGACCAGATATGTTGACCATAAGTTGAACGAGGCGCGCGAAACACATTCTTTACAGAACGTGAATTTTCTTATAAAGTTATAAAGTTGAATGGTGTCTAAACGCTATTCCGGCGTAAATCTTTTCATGATAAAATGCTGAACAATAAAATAAATTGAAGAAGTACCGCAAAAGGATCAGACAATACATACGACTGTAATCAAATTGAAAGGCGTGAACTTTTAATATATACTTCGCGTGTTTTTCGAATCAGTAAAGTTTTTTTTTCAATAAATTGGTAGTACCGTTAGTGACATCTATGCTAAATTTCACGCCAAAATATGTATTAGTATTTGAGATATGCGTCAGTGAGGCTCTAAAAGTGAATTCTTCGACTTTTACTGTGTCTGAATTTATTAAACAAAGAAGTGCGACTATTCGTGATCATTTCGCCACATTTTCAACAAATATCTTGCACTCTTCTCTTCTGGCTATTGAGAAAATTCACATGACCACTCCGAGAACACCGTTTTGACTCAATTGTGGGTACAAAAACTGAATTGAAAACGGCTCTGATGGCCATCACGACGGTGTATTTTCCTAAGTGCTATGATGACGTTGGCATAAGTATATTGCAGCGGAAGGAAATTACTTCGAAGAGCATGAAATGGACAAAATTCACCATTAAATTTTATCACAATAGTTTGTATTATATAAGTGTTGAGTCTCGATTCTATCTATTTTTGTCAATACTACATACCATGAATGCATATACAATGTTCCCTAAGAATAATTAAGGTACTTACATACCATTACTCCGATGTTATACATTTGTGATATGGTTGCTCGTTTAAGTTTTTCGCTCAAATTTCTTTCTTTTACACTGTTATCAGTAAAACATCCTCTCTCCGGAAGTTCGAAAAACGTTCAATTCAAAATTTTTTGCCCCTCCTACTGATCATTTGATATACTGATAGTTCAGGTTCATTCCTATCGATGTATAAAGAAAAGAATGGAGTTTTTTCAATGGAATACTATATGTACCAGGACCATATACCGAGCATATTACAGTTTAATTTCGTTCCAAACGGTTCTGCGTAATATGGAATTCCTTTTGAAAGATCGCGATACCATGCCTAATTTTTATGCACATCGATTTGGGAAGCTTTTATAACATTTCGATAGTAAAACGTACATAAACTACAAGGGTAAGTAAGAAGTAATATTTTCACCGATTCTACTGTACATAGCGCCCTTAATTTTGGAAATGTATGCATATAATTAGAATGTGGGATCTTGTCCACGTTTCATCAAACTTTAAACCGCACATATAAAAAAGTGCACTTTTGGGTTTTTCCAATGTTAGTTACGAGTCTAGTATGGGCACGCTTCAAGCTCAAAAAATTAACAAAAATATGTTGAATCGATCCATAAGATATACTTAGATCTAGAGCTATCTCTCTAATGCTAACCAAATTTTCATGCAGTGTTTCATTCACTCTTTTGAATTTTTATTATTTTTTTTGTCACTGAAAGGTTCTTCATCTTTTGTTTTCTGCATTCGCTTCTACGCTCGCTCACATTTAAGGCGACACTTCATTCCAAAGACAATGAGCGTTTCATGCATCACAAATACGCAGAAACGCGCTGGCGAGTTCAAACTTAGCAAAGTCCTTGAGAGTTCGCTTCAACGAAGCAAAAGCGTTTCACTTCAATTGAAATCTGGCTTTCAGTCCATCAAAAACACATTGCGTATATGGTAACAAGCGTTTCAGATGCAAACGCTGTGAGAAAAGCCATCAATTTTCAAAAAAAAAAAGAAAATAGAAAAACAAAAATCGGAACTCGTTTACTGTCAGCGCGCATGCGCCTGAGCGCCGCTGGCAGATTGACAAATTTTGATATGTCGAAGCTTTACGAACACCATGAATTTGATGTTGATGATGATGACAATGACGATGGCGCCATCAATTTTCCATTATATGCGCACAGAGAAAGTCAACAAAAAATACAAAAACAACAAGCACACGAAAAGACACTACACGAGCTTTAGGAAGCATATAACAAATGTATGCTTGAGAAAGCACCGCTGCACATGAATGCAAATATAAAGTTTAAATATGGTAAGCAAAAAACAACAGAGAACAGAAAATGGAATATGCAACTTGAAATCTTGCAAAAAGTCGCGCTGGCGTTGCACAAAAGCGCCGAATGCCAAAGTGTGACTTGTCGCTCATTGTCGGTGTGGCGTTGCAACAAGAAAAAAGTATAACGTAGTTGTGAACAAGACACACTTTACACGCATCATGCCAAAGCAACAACAAGCCGGCGGTGCCACTAGAATTCCTGGTGGAGAATGGCAGAAGGATCGCTGTGATTGTCATGCAATGGCCGCTGGCGGTTGAAGGCATATGTCAGACGGCGGCTGTAACAGACACCGTTGCAAAATTATGCGCGGCGAAAAAAACGCGCACAAAGATTTGTTTGCTCAAAAACGCACCTCCGCCTGACAAGTGTTGCACGCACCTGTCACACAAACACAAAGAAGGGCAGAGAGAGAACGAGTGAACGAGAGAAAAAGTGTAGAAAAAATGCCTTTGGTGGCGAAGTTGTTTACATTGTTGACGGATATGTGTTTGTGTGTGTTTTCTTGTGTGACTGAGTGTTTTTGTAATTGTTATTTTTGTTTTTTTCAACTTCTACGAAGCAAATATACGCACTGCTCGCAGCTATGAAACTAAAAAATGTAAATTTGCGTATGTATGTATGTCAGTGTGTTCAAATGCGTGCATGTGTGTATGTGTGCGTGTTTGTTCAAAAACACATGTGTCACTCAAACGCATTTGCGTTCATTGCAAGAAATTAAGGTGAACAAAAGGTGGGTTACTTCACAGTTCACAATACTCTATAATTTTTATATACATACTTGAGTTGTAGCCTTACCTTCAAAATAATAAGCGAATCAGCGAACTTATTTTCTTGATCCCAAGGAACGAAGGTGATTCACTCACCTATTCCTACACTATTTGTTATCACAATGATTAGCTTTAAAGTTGCAGAGTCTGCAAGTATTCTGAAGATGAGGTCTCTCATTTTTAGTCTTCATTTAACTCGTTCTATGGTTTGATTAGCTTATTGATTCACCACAGAAGATTGTGTATCCAAATTATATTACTCTTTTGCATATTCTTCCTAACTTATTATATTTTCTATTATATTTTTAACTCGAGAGCAAAAAGGCTTGTCTATATAGCTGGCAATGAAAACAAAAGTAACAAAAATAGACAGGAAAAATAAGAAAAAAATGTTTGCTTTGGTTACACTATAATACTCTTCTAAAATACAATAGATTACTTGCAAGAACTTGACTTTGATCGGTTAGTTTGTATTGCAGCTATATGTTGTAGTGAATCGATCTGATCGATTTCTTCGCGGTTTGAACTACTTAATGCCAAATCTAGTAAAACGAAAAGCATTCCAAAGTAAACAGGACTTAAAACACAAATAGTTTTTTTCGACAAAATCAATTTATTTTATTCAAAATATTTATTCAATTCCATTGCCATGAATTTCAATTATGATTTCGACTGATTTTTTATGAATTCACGCATTTATGAATTTCGATGGAATTTCCGGTGATCACGGATTTTGATTGGCCCACATGTCGATCGTCATTTATGTCCTCACGACCATTTTAAAGACATTGAAACCACTCGTTCACGCTGCTACATGATGGGCAATCAATGCCATAAACTTTATTCATCAATGGAAATATTTCGTTAAAAGTTTTACCAACTTTTAATCAAAATTAATGTTGACTTTTTGTTCAAAGCTCATTTTCACACCGATAACACAAACATACTGACACATAAAATGCAATATCCTCACTTCCAATCAATGAAATGCCATGAAATTCTCACTGTGCAATCGATAAAGATAGCTGATTCTAACGCACTAGTCGAGATAGAGATGGCGCCACCAGAGGGCGCTAGATTAACTTTGGAACGCACCTTATACATTATAGTAGCTCAATATCGGTGGTTCCGACAAAGAAGCAGCTTTCTAAGGAAAAAAACTGTGATCAAAATCTCAGATCGATCTCATCTCATCATATAATTGAGGTACCTGCGTATGTACAGACAGACGACTACGACTAAATCGACTCAGTTTGTCTTGGTGATCATTTGTGTATACATATGTACATATTCTTTATGGGTATTACAAACTGCCTAGCAATTTTGTTTTTCAATAAATCGAATTTGACATTCGCTGTGTGGTTTGGGGCGCCGTCCTGTTTGAACCGCATATTGTCCAAGCCCATATCATCCCATTCGGGCCAAAATTATTCGATTATCGTTGAGCGGTAGCGACTCCCATTCACAGTAACGTGGCGGTCTTGCTTATCACGGAAGAAGTACGGCCCAATGATGCCGCATGCCCATAAACCCTAAACCGTAATTTATTCGCGATACAATGGTGACTCATGGAGCACGTGTGGATTGCTGCCTGACCAATAACACATATTTTGCTTGCCGACGAACTCATTCAGGCCGAAATGAGCCTCATCGCTGAAGATGATTTTTCGATGAAAATTCGGATAACTTTCAATTTGTTGCTCCACCAAAATCACGAACACGAACATCGATTCTGATTGTCAAACGGCTCCATTTCTTGCGTCAATGTGGTCCTGTTAGCCCAAGTTCTTCGCAAATTCGCAAAATTTTTCACAATCGATGCCGAGATGTCCACTTCTTTGATTCAATGACACAGAAACATTTTGTATTGTGCCTTTGGATTCAAATTTTTCCACTAGACACTCAATTGCTGATCGGCAGGATGTCCATAAATTGGACGTAGCGCTTTTAAAATTTCCGGTAGTAAATTCGGTCGGATTCGATAGTAAATTTTAATAATTTCGTCTCGTTTTTGGAAGGTATACTTTTCATGATTAAATGGCATACATTACTGAAAAGAAATGTCATAAGAGCGGGAAAAATATGACTTCGTTTGGTGTCCCTATTGGTCTACTCTTGGCATCCCTGTTGAAAAAATTTTTATATAAGGATTTCGAATGCTTGTCCGCAGTATAAGAAACTCCTTTCTGGAGACCTCAAGTAAGAAGTCGAGATATGCCTTGCAATATATTTTTTTCTAATACACGCTCACCTAACTCACATTTCCGTATACAACATTAGCCTAATATAAAAGCCTAATAGCGTACTTGTCAGAGTAGAAGTTAGCAATGGTCACCGAAGCAAAGTAGAACCTGCAATCTTTAATCTGAGGGAAGGAATACAGACTACCAAAAGTAGTCCTAGTTTGTCTTTGGAAATACTTTTCTGGACCTTTTCTAAGTGTATTCTTACAGAAATAATGTTATTTGTTGAAACCAGAAAACTTTCTTCTTGTCGTAAGTCTTGTTTGATGAAATGTGGGCTGCTTGAAAAATATTTCACCGGTCCTATAGGTTTGTACCCATGGGTACAGCGACGCATGCTCATTATATTAGGATACCATATTTTGTTAATTAAGGTTTTCAACGCTTTTAGTTTTTGACTACAAAATTTACATATGGTACACTAAAATGTATTTCAAGTTAACTCTCTACTACACACAATGTATACAAAGTATACTTTCTAATACGTGGTTTCTTTCAGCAAATCATTTCAGTAATAAAAGCTTCATAAAATCTTATTAAATTGGTTTACGCGTCATACTCATAAGTGCTATAAGGGTTATACCGAATTAAATAAGACATATCCACATTTTAATTTCACTATTTATGTGCCGTTTGGCTTGCGATATGCACTCACATCATGTGAATCAATTGCAAGCAGAAGTTCATCATCAGAAATATGGTCACTTTTCCAATTCATGCCCGGTCCAGTTGTGCTAGAGTCTTCGCTGGGCGGCGTCGATGCAGTGGACGTTGGTGAGGGTACAGTTATTTCGCCACGAAGACAGCTCGACAAATCCTCACTAGCCTGATGGGACTTTTCCACATAGACGCGACCTGTGGCATTCGTACAACGGTGCTCCTCAGTTTCGATCAAACGATATTGTTCGCTTACTTCTGCCAGCGTCTCACTGGCATCCGCTGAAATTTTGTACATATTTTCGCTACCTTGCTTGCCCTGCACAAAGGAGAAGAAGTCACAACACTGTATGCACTCATTCATACATTTTAAGACGTTTCACATAAACTACTTACATTAATCGCAAAACAATTGAAATAGAGAACTGAATCGGCCAACTGCGCGCATCCCTTCAGTGCCGTGCATGTCGAGAGCGCCGACTCCTCAATAGCGTCGCGCTCAGGCTGTGTGCTCTCATCTATCTGATCGCGCTTATGCCGCGCTGTAGCCAAGCATGCCGCATAGCTTTCGCGATACTCCACGTTCAGCTGCTCGAAGACCTTTAGATAGTATTCGAAACAAGCCAGACTTTGTTCCGGATTGTCGCGTTGCTCAGCGCGTGTGTCCTTCATTAATTCCAACAGCTTGATTTCAGTGCTGCGCAGCAGTTTATCTGTCGGTACACACAAGCAGGTGCTCGCTAAGAGGCACAATGCCAGTTTTTGCAATATTTGCATTGCTCTGACTATTGTTTGCACTTAGAAAGGGTTGTTAGAAATGCCGCAAACGATTAATGCCACACACTTCAAACGCGGTTGTCGTGAAACTATTCTCGTTGACGGAATGCAGTTTAGTTTTATAGTATAAGTAATATCAGGTTTTTGCAGTGCAAAGTTTTTTCTTTTTACGATACCAATAAAAGCGGTTTAGAAAAAATCGTTTTCCTGCATTAACTGCAGTTCTACAGTTTATCATATAGCACATTGTATTATGGAAATACTCGTCGATATTGTTGCCTTTGTTGTCCTATTTCCAATTCCATTGAAAAGCTCATAAATATTATTCTTAATTTTTAAATATTACAATTTAATCACTTTGTAAAAGATAATCGTCCTCAAATTAAGCGATAAGAATTAGATAATGCCAGCGGCAATTGATTAGAACTGTACATACATAATTGCCGCTTCTAATCGTTTAGTTTACTGTAATGTTGGCCTTTGTAATTACTCCACAAATTGATGGCCAAAGCAACTTGACTTTATCTATACCTAATACTATCTGAGTATTTTTTCTAAACTGCGTGAAATCGTTAGTATATACTTGATTTATCTAAACCAGAAGCACTTTGCGATGAAATGAGTTATATTGTACCTTGCTCCATAACTCAAGGCCATTTTCTTCAAAAATCATGCTTAGTCTACTGTGGTCTCAAGAACCGCGTATTTCTATAAATTTTATCTTCATAACATATTTTATATCCCCAGTTTGTATAGCAAATTAGTAATAGTAATATAGCATCTCATTACATGGCATTTCTTAATAGCAAAACACTGCTTCACATCAGAAGTAAACATCAGTGAAAACGTAATACTATATGCCATATCACATCATAAAATAGTTACTTCAAGCCACAACTTAATATTTTATTAGATCATTTTATAACATATCATAACATGTCACCCCTTTATATTATACATGTCTTGCTAAGACTTAAACAACTTAAATAACAACACCAATTTCAGTAATTCCAAATTATCAAATGACTTTATTTCATCATAACGTCATACTATATCATGACTTCCTTACATTAATATCACTTGGCTTTACCACAGCTCAAATAACTTCCACAAGTTATTCTGTCATAGACTACCATAACACTTCGTAGCATGCCCGCACATGATACATACTATAACCTCACAATCATCACATCAAAAACAACCGTTGTTCTTTCAAAAATCGAAGATCTCTTTCGGACTTAAGACCCCAAACACTCGGTGGTAGAGAATTGGAGGTGTCTAAAGAGATCAAATTCCTTGGCCTCACATTAGTCACAACCATACGTTGGGATAAGCACGTGGAATTAACACTGTTCAAAGCCACGAAGAGACTCATGATATGCAGACGACTAGCCGGTAGATCCTGGGGTAGCAATCCAGGTATCATAACATGGTTGTATAACACTATCGTAAATCCTATTGCCTTTCAGTTTGCAATCGTGGGTGCGGCGGTACAAAACGCTGCTCGTACAGGAAGCACTTGTCCAACATGGGCATAGTCTCTTGCGTAAACTGCCGGTTTTACGACATTGAACAGGAAACTCCAGAACACCTGATTCTAGATTGCCCAGCAATTTGTAGAAGCAGGCGCAAGGGCCTAGGTGGACAGAGATCACATCACTTAACTCATGCCCAACAAAGTTCCGGGAATTGTTAAGAATGCTGGACCTTTGTGACCATGTATGATATAGTAGAGGACAGAATAGAATATAAAGCTTCAATTTTCTGTCACATATCCCATCATTAGCAACTATTCTGTTCAAAATACAACTCTTTTCAAAATAAACACATTCCATCAGCTCTCGATATCACGTGATATACATAACTTTCATCACATTATACTAACTCCTCAGTTTACAACGCAACTTTTTTTAAATTAATAATCACATCACGTCTTTATAATACTATATTATCTTATATTGGAACAACACACTCTATTAATATATCAATATTGTAATGTCATATAAAATCCATCACATCATACCAAGTTTCGGTTTCTAACTATTCTCAATTAAAACATCATATCATCACATCACACCATGACCATTATACAAGATTTCGGGACACGTCACAACTATTTTCAAACCACATCACTCCATCACATGATCACGTCTAGAAAGGAAAACATATGGAAACAATAAAATCACATCACAGCACAACATATATTTAAAACATCACATAAGATCCAGGACATCATACCAGGTTTCGGATAACGTCACAACTGTTTTGTCATCTGCTCATCTCATACATTGACATCACATGATGTTCTTTACAACTATTTTAAAATGAAAAAAAGACATCACTTGTTACACATAACAAATATTAAGTTGTCAAAAAAGTATTGCGATATTTTCGCTAGTTGGCGCTGAGAGCTGTACTGCCAACAGCTGGACCGCTTGAAGGCAGCACTCCTGTAGAAGAGGCCATCTTTGATCAACAGAGGCCGAATTGTCTTCCATCAGGACAACGCCAGGCCACACACATCTTTGGTGACGCGCCAGAAGCTCCGGGAGCTCGGCTGGGAGTTTCGTGTGCATCCACCGTATAGTCCGGATCTCGCAAAAAGTGACTACCACCTGTTTCTGTCCATGGCGAAAGCGCTTGGTAGCCTGAAGTTGGCCACAAGAGAGTCCTGTGAAAATTGGCTCTCCGAGTTTTTTGCCAATAGGGAAACGAGCTTCTATGAGAGTGGCATTATGAAGTTGGAATCTCATTGGGCACGCGTCATCGCACAAAACGGCGTATATTTGACTTAAATCGCATTATTGTAACCAATTTTATGAACAATTGAAAATTCAATAAAAATACCGCAAGACTTTTTTGACAACCAATATATAATGTGTACGTTAAAATATTTCTAATTTTTTACGGAGATAAAGTGGTGAGAGTTCATATTTAAATACAGAACAACGCATCATTGATAGTGCGGATATCTGATTTCAACTTATCTTCTTACATTACTCCATTATGCGCTAAAATAAATTTAAATGAAATTAATGTATTTCTACCATGAAAACCAGCAAATTGAATTTCAACCGCCGTTAGTTAATCATAAATCAGAAATATGTGCAATTCAAAAATGTTCTTTATTTAATTGAAACTGCTTTTCAACCTCACACGTATGCAAATCGGCAAAATATGCGCTTCTAATTATTTTCCAACACATAAATCATACAAATCACTTGCGGTCATATTCTTTTCACACTTCAACCGATGTGCCACACATGCAATTGGGATTTCATTTGAAATTAATTCAATTCCTGCAACGGAAATTTAAATGGGCAAGCCTGAGCGTCAAACAGCCCCATAGTGAGTAATGTTGCAACGCCGTTGGCGTTTAATACTCAAATCGCTACGCATTATCGTCGCTGCGAGCGTTTTAGTTTATACTGTTTACGTTTCGGCGCGCAAAATGCGATTAAAGCGCCAAAGGCTTAAGCCGGGTACTCCAATAAACGTATACGTATGTACTGGTATATTGGTATATGTGGGGTGTGTGCTGATAAATATATTGTACATTTTCATCCAGTCACAGCGAATCGGTTTGTATATATTTGTGTAAAGATTTGCGATTCATTACACGCTTGTTTAAACAGCAGCTGCCAGCTATCGGCTTTAAAGAGTCGAATTACAGAATAGACCATATGCGCGCATTAAGGTGAGTCTAACGAAGTATTCAATCGAAATATGGACTTTTAAATTATTAATTGGAAAATGTTTGTTTTCCTCAATGTTTGTTATTTTATATTTCATTTCTGATGGATTTCATCGTACTATTTGTTTTTTTATCTATCTGGACTATAAAGTATGCATGTTGAAAATTATTTGACAAAAATCGTCAGTGTTAATTTTTTTAAATATACTTGAATTTGATTTTCAATTTCTTATATATTTAATAATTTTAGCCCCTCCAAGTAGCGCTATCCTCATGTCGACTTAAGGCTATATGCATAAGTTCTATTTCTAAGCGTACAAACACCCCCTCAGCTGTTGCATAAACATTTAATTGTTCACTTAATTGCTTTTCACATACACATATGCAAACAACACGTGTAAAATTGCGGCAGTACAAGTGACTAGCTTTTATTTTATTATTTCTTTAAAGGTCGTCTTAATGCCTGCAAAGCAAAATCTATTGTCAGACAATTTAATTGATACTATTGCAAATCTAAAAAACTTACACTTATGCAATCCGCTTATGAATTAACCTCTAAATTAATTTAATTAAATACCAGAATTTGATGTAATATAAGAAGACAAAATAGTAATATTTTCTAACTGACATGCTGCAAGAAATTTAATCATTTTGTGCTCAAAGGAGTTCACAGTTTTACTAGAATACATGCTGCGCTTTTCAATGTTCGACATTCACTTAACGATTGAGTTAGCTAGACATTCTTTTGGAAACCCTCATTCCAAACATAATCACTTCATATTGGATCAAGAAATCGTAGTTCTTGAGGGGGAAATAAACATTTACTTGAAACATGATTATTATATTAAATATATTAGTTATTATACAATTTAATATCACAATTTCAAAACGACCATCTAATGTCAAGTTCTACTAAATTGAAAAAAACACTTTATAAATCGTAGACGTACGGATTACGTACTTTATTGCAATGTACTATATAATACTGTCGTTAGTTCGTGTAAAATTTCACAAAACCAAACAATGTGGAAAAATGTTTGAGATGATGCGTGTGCAACAACGCCAGACCAATCAATTGAGTTTAAAGCATGTTCGTCCTCAGCCACGTTTTCGTGCCGTTATGTGTCGAAAAAGAATGTTCAGAGCAAACATTCGTCGCAGGAAGTGTGCAGAATATGAATAGAAAACTATGAATTAGGGGTTATAGGTGCATATCGCAGTTCTTCAACGTTTCCAATGCAGTAGTTAGTAACTTTTTGTCTTTTGACTTTTGTTTCTGCCAACAATGACACTGCCAGTGAACAAGTTCACCTTTGAGCCTCAAGTTGTCGCACGGAGTTTTCATTATCCAAAAGGCTGTTGAATCTACACATCCAGCAGTCAATATGAATTTCCATTCATTTAAATTTATTCAATACTTCTCTAGAAAAACTCGTCTTCTAGTATGGAAGATTTCTGTATTATATTTCTGTTACTTTATATATTTTTAAAATAGTAAAATTATAAATAAGGCATTTGGGTCTTGAGGAGGAATTTTACCCCATTTCCCCCTCTGTATCCGCCACTGCTTCATTTCACAACCAAGCGAATTGCTTTACATTGAAAACAGCTGTTGAATTGTGTTAGTTTAACATGCATAGTACCGAAGATCCACACGTGTGGTCTGAGAACACAGTCTGCAGTTGGGTGCCTTACGGGACAATGCTACATCGCCTACAAGCAGCTAGTCAACGATCAAGAGATTCCAATGCATTTATTGAAGCTAACAAGGAAAATATTTGGTTAGAAATCGATATAATAGATGTGTTAGTCTAAAATATTATATATATGATTTTCAGTTTCTGTCAATAACATCCGAGCATCTTTGATGCAAAATATTGACTGGTCACCCAGACGTGTGACGTTCATAAGCGGACATCCACCGTCGCTATGTGTTTGTCCGCCTAAGAGAGTTATCCACACAAAAAGCGTGTGCTTAAATTGTATTCTCAGAGTCAACTGTAAATTATAACTATATTTTTACTGAATGGGCCAATGTCACCCAGGAGTAATGAGATGACAATTATGCCATTATATTCCGTTGAGTCATATTGTTTTTTAGAAATTGTCGCAAAACACCAAGAATTAATAAGAATTTAAAAAATCGAGCATTGTGTACAATTGTCCTGACAAATTTTATAAAATATTTCCATTTTTTGATATAGCATCTGTTGAATATGAACTGTTTTACAAACCGGTTTTCCGACATGACTCTTGGACCTATTGGAATCCGTATCACATTGTCTCAATAGCGCTAAGCAGGATTCTAGAATTGGCTAGACTGTGTGCGTCAGTTGCGTTGTAAGCCTCAAGTTATCTTCGAGTATACACTCGGCTGTCAATATAAAACTTGTCAAAGTGTTGTGTTCATGAAATTATCAACTAAGTCGCTTCTTTGCTACAGCCATTACAGAGCCACTGAAATTAAGACTAAAAAAATAAAAAAATGTGTTATAAATGTTATATGTTTACCTTTAACTTAATGTTTTATTTAGCTTAGCCGGAATGAGTAATTTTAGGTCAAATATGATGAGCTTGGTTCCATAACTTGTTGCTGTAATTTCATTACCTACTCTCATAGAATGCTTCTTACCAATTTGCAAAACCCTGTGATGAGACACTTTATTATCACAAGCTACTCTTGAGCGGAAGTTTTCACCAGCAAAACCATCAACAAAGATAGAAACAGATCGTAATATGTTGGTGTCAGTTTCAAGCCAAAGGTGGAAGGTCGAAGTTTATCTCCTAATCTCAATAAAATGCATAGCAAAACTATCCTAAACGTCGATCCTGGACAAGGAATATTGTAAAATAAAAAAAATATATTTAGAGTTCAAAACAGGAAAAAGTAAAATTAAAAGCAGCTTTAGTCCGAAAAATCTAAAAAATGTTACACTGCTGACTATTTGTGCCTTAAAAATTTAGTCATACACAAATACTTAGTACAAAGCTCCCAAAAGCATGCTACAAAACGCATCTGTATGCAAGCTCTATCACACATTTGCATCAAAGCAAATAGCAAATACAAACGTTTCTTTTTGTAGAATTTGTGTAGAAGAGCTGTAAGTTACAAATACAATAACAAACGCAAACAAAAACAACACATACACAAATACACGAGACAAAAAGGCGAACTTGAGCATACAAAAGTGAATAGCGAGAATTCGAAACCGCAAAACGATTGCACGGCATTGCACAATTGCGCACAAAATGTGTGTGGCAAGTGAAATATGGGAAAATGTCAACAATTTGCCGCAGTCGGTTGCAATCAAAGTTGCAGCAAATATTTGCACTTTGAACTCAGCACAAATTTGAACTTGCACGCACACAAACACAAATTCGCAAATTCAAAGGCACACAAAGCCACTTACCAACACACACACACATACACGTACAAATACCTAGTTTTACACACACAAACAAGCTTGTTTATTTGCCGAGCAAATGGAATTTCGGCATTTCGCATGTAAGACACGCGACGCTCTTGGCCGCGACATTGTTTTTGTTATAATCGCTTCAAACGTTTTTGTTTGATTTTATTGTAAATTTCTGTTTGCCATTTCGCTTTTCGATTTTAGCTCATTTTACGTTTGCACTGCTGCGCTATTTGGTATGCTTTTAATGGCAAAAGGCGGCAACTTTCGCTGTGGCATGTGGCATGCAGCACAGCGTGCCGTGTCTCTGCCAGCCAACGCGCAGCACTGCGACTATTTTAGCGCGTCCGGGAAGGAGACATGGACAAATTGAAAATTTGCAAATTGCTGCAACAGCAAGTATGTGTGTGTTTGTGTGCAGTGTGAAGCCTGGCCGCTGCAAGGAGGCTAACAATAAGCGAAGTGCTAAGGCGCCTAAAAGAAAACTCAAATTACGGTGAAAAGTTTCTTTGCAAAAAGCCAAAAGTCACGCAATTAACCGAACTTATAATTTGCATACAATGCAATCAAAAGGCGACGGAAGCGCGAATAAGTGGCATTTAAGCGAAAAGTTGCCAGCACGCGAGTGCCAAGAGGGGCAGAGCAAACTAAAGTGAATTAATAGCGAGGTGTTGATGGCCCTGTTTTTGGAATATTTTCTTTGTTTTTTTTTTTTTTTTTTTTTTCTTCATTGTAATAGCAAAATATCACGAATTACCGTAATTCTTTTTAGGTTAAAAGTTGTTTTCGCTTATTTGTAAATTAGTTTAAGTAAAACGAAAAGTATGTGAAATAGCAAATAGAGTATAACAGTTGCATTACTTATAAACTGAAAGTGATACTTATAGGTAACACTAAATATTTCCGAATTGAGAAACGTATGCCTATTGACTGCATATCTAAGTCAAATCAGCACAGATTCCAGATTTTATAAGATATCCAACTTTCCTTTCCTCCCATGTGTTACAAACTTCGTGGCAATCTTTATATACCTTGTTCCAAGTATAAAAATATCGACCGTGTCATAAAGCGTGATCTGTTTAGAAGTTTCTACTTTTTTAAAGAAAATACAGAAGCAAATTTATTGAGACCAGTTGCGTTGAGTTGCCATTGACTCTTATGTTCTGACTGGCATAATTTTTGAAGAAATACGAAGCGATGATTCGACCGAACCACAAACCATACCAAACCGTTTTTTTTTTTTCTGGATGAAATGGCAGCTTTGGAATTTCTTCAGATTGCTCTTCGTCCAAAATGTGTCAATTTAAGCCAGCAATGGACCTCGTCGCTGAAGAAAATTTGACACGAAAATCACTAATTTTCTTGGAAATTTTTAAGAGTTCATAGATCGAAGCTATTTCGCTTGAGAAAGTCTAGTGGCAGCAGTTCTTGCGCAAGCTGTTTTTTGTACGCTTTCAAGATCTCGACGTACAATGCGCCAAATCCTTCCGTATATCAGACTGAGTTGCCGCGAACACCGCCGAATCGACTCTCTACGGTCTGCGTGTACACTCTCAGCTACGGCTATATATATATATATATTTTTCATTGTGTGCAGGACGTGGTCTATTGGGTCGAATGTTATCCAAAAATTAATGCTGGGTCTCAAGATGGGTGATGGTGTTGCGAATAGTAAGCCCGGTTGGCCTAAGATGAAAGACCACTTTTCTGTAAATTTAATACTGGTAAAACTTTTCAGTTATTTCTTTCCTGCGCCTTTAAGTGATTATTCTAAAAAAACAAAAAAAAAAGAATCACTATTTTGACTATCCATATTTTCATCAGTTTTTTATTAAAATTTCTAGTATTTCCAAAGCAATAAACATAAAAGGAAATGGAAGTAGAAGGGAGTAAGGAAGTTGCCTCCTTGTCACCTGAAAAAAAAAGATAGTATAATGAACGTAGCTCCGCCCGCTTCTAGGTGAAATGTTATGTCTCAAAAATGCTCGACCAGTTTCCACCAGATTTGGTTCATATATAGTTATCCTCATATCCTTATTCCTACTTCCCACATAACACAATTTTGAAATCCATCCGATTTTACTATTTTATATTATACATGAGTAAAACAAGTAGCTATGGAGATATCGGAACATAACTTCGCAGAAATATTCCCCTAAGGATATGATATATTACGTTTCAAATTTGACGAAATCGTACCATAACATTTCAAACCTCCAAAGTCCGGATATGGAGACCGGCACCTACGATGATCTGAATTTATGCCGAAAATATTCTTCAATTCGTCAAATACTCGCATATTATTGAATCTCAGAGACAATCTAACCTTAATAATAACGTGTTCATGTGTCAAAGATGGAAAAATCGAGTTCATACCACACTTTGTACAGCAGACAACAATCAATATATAAGATATCTTAAGAAAATTAAGTTAACGTATAATAATATATATACTAAAGAGTACTACCGAAGATTCGTGAAATTGATACATGAATTGCTGAAGCACCCATATACTACATATAATGGGTTTCGTTATTCTAGCAGACTTTATACCAAATATAATATGTCAGTCAGTGTGTGAGTTATCTCAAAAAGATTGCTTGAAAACATATTCTCGATTATGCATGAGTTATGGGAAAGATTAAGGTATTATATTCACTTGAGAAGTCAAACAAAAACGATTTCTTGTTTTATAAATGTTGGGAATATTTAAGAATATTTTCCAAAAATTTTAAAATAAACCGGCAAATAGTTTCGAAGCTATAAGCGTGTAACTAAGAACGTTTTCACTTAGCTTAAGCGGCTTTTAAAACTTTTAACACAGTTTTCGCGGAACATTGTTTTCAGAGTCGGTAAGCAAATATTTTTCGCAACCGCCTGACCGTTCGACTTGAAGTTTAAATTTTCACACATACTTCGTTTAATCGAAGGCATACGATTTTTCATAACCTGAAGTGTAAGTTTCTAGACACAAAACGACTTTTTTTTTTGCGAAGGCACCATTTTGTAAAAAAATCACAATTTTAACTAGTCTATCGATCAATAACTGTGAAATATGTATAATAATAATAATAATATTATAATAATAATGATATTAGTTAGTCCCTATATTTGAGATAATTTTAAGCATAAAATATTTCCAGAGATTTGCCTGAAGCTCGACACGATTCAATGGAATCCAAAATTTTTCAAAATCAAGTACATTAAATTATGTATTTGCTATTTTTATTAATTTGTTAATGAAGAAAACACTTAAAAAAAGTATACTAAAAACGTCTTTTCTACAGTGCAGGTAGATAAACTCAAGACCTTTTTTAGTTTTTTTTTTAACTTTACCTTTTTTTACAAATACTTGTACTATAATTAAGTGTTTTTTTTTATTTTTTTTTTTTTTTTTTTGACGTATGTATAAGAATTTACAGGAAAATGGATGTGAATATCAAATTTCATGTTAATCGGTTAATTATCGTTAAGGTTTTTAGACTTGCTTTAGTAACAAGTGTTTATTATATTATGTTAAGATAGGCTGGCGACTTTTAAAATAATTCGAGTTTCAAAGAAATAGTTTTTGAAAATATTCTTCAAAAATTTAAAATTTCTCGTTACTTTAAAATTTCTAGACTAGAATATCTCTTAAGCTCAGCTTTCTTTTTAAGTATAATTGCGCGGTTTCAGCATTTTTTGCCAATTTGATTACCATATTGACATGTACTATATTACCCGATGCTCTCATATAACTTTGGCTTTAAATTTTAAATCATTATATAAGCATAGTCAATACCCATATTCCCCCTTGCTCATTGCAGCAACTAAGCTCCACCCAAACTCAGTGAACTGATTAGCTTATTAAGCGCTTTCAAAATAAAATAAAACTAAATACGCGAAAATTATTTAAAAATTATTCAGAAATTTATTTTTGAACATACTAAGAATTAATTAAACGGAATAGGTAATTCAAAACTACATGTTTACACACCACACACATTACACAAGCCATATTAATATACGTACGTATTGGGCGCACAAAACTTATTGCTAATGGCTAACAAATATCGTTGAATTATATATTTGGCCAATGCCCACAACTAAATACAATCAAACACGCGTAATATACACAACAAATATCGCATTAATGGCAGATGCAATGTTGAAATTTAATTGTACAACAGGGCGTATGAGTGATATTTCAGTACAAACATTGGCGCACACGCGCAACCGCACTCTGTAGTAAATGTATTTATATAAAATTATGTAACGGTATGTGCGGTGCACGCTTTGGTAGAACATGAAATTCAAATCAAAAGTTAGCATTACAAATGCCGTGAACGCATAAATTGCGGACAAAATAACAACAAGGTAACACGGCCATGCAGTTGTAAGTACACACGTTGAGTTGTTGTTGCTGTTGTTGCTGTTTTAGCATGTATCTACATGTGTACTTGGCAATTGCGTTTATTTATTAATTTATGCACAGACATGAATGTTAGTTTTTGAGTTGACTTTTTTACTTCGCTCTGCGCTCCGCTCGTACGGTTGGCACTTTTGACAGAACTTTTTTTTTTGTTTTTTTTTTTTTTTTTGGTATATCCAGAACCACTTGGCACGAAGTTTGGAATACCCAGAATGTAACGTCTGAGACAATATAAAGCGTGTATATAAACAATAAGGATTATGAACTTAAACATTTCGGCCATGTCCGCCTGTATACGCGAATTAGTCCCTCCATCATGAGTAATCGATCTAAAATTTTATGGATATCAATTTCTGCTCAAGAACTTGCCCATATGTCGGAATCATCGGTTATTAACCAGGAAAACACCACAATTTCCGTTTAAATGGTTGAGATCGTACAACTACAATACTTCATATAGTTGTCATACAAACTGCCCGCCAATATAAAAATCTTGTATGCTCTCAAACTCTAATAAATGCACCAGCAAAGGGTATTATACCTTCGTTGCAACCAAATGTCGTTGTTTTGGGATTTTTTTTCTTTTTTTTTTTTTGGGCTTTTTGGCGCGGCTACAATTTGTGGTCTAATTTGCGCAGATTCAACATTGCCAAGCACAGCATGCAGCACAAACACACACTCACACACGCACATTTGAGGCGCTCATAAGTTGGTAACACAAATAAATGTTTGCTTAAAAGGCGCTCGCCCCGCACTCCTCTACCTCTCGCTCGCGCTCACAGTGACTCTGCCACACACAAACAACTTTACGAATTTAACTTTGTTTGGCTGTTGTTAAATTACTTTGTGATTTATTTTACAAGCGGCTGGCAAGCCATCAAACAAACAGCAAGCATGCTGCGCGACGGCACCAACCTGCCGTTACACATGTGTCCGCACACACGGGCATGCTGGCATTTTTGGCAGCGCGCGCAAGACCGCCAGTAAATACCATGGCAATTGGACGCTTTAAATTCTCATATGCGCTCATTTTACGACCGCAACGCTCGCACCTGGGAATTCGGCAAGGTTGTAGTGGCTGTTATGCGCACAATTGCAATTACGCTGTGTTATGTGGCAGCAACCAACCTTTATTTGCTTGCGGCGCTGCTGCGGCGAGCATTTGGCGCGCGCGCGCGAAGACACTTCCGCGAAAGCGTCAAACGCATGCGAAATCATACACCAAAGCAAAGCGTTCGCCAACAACAACCACTGCCATTGCGACATAGCATAAGCAAACATACACATAATTTCCGAATTAATATATGCTTTCACGCTTCAACAAGCGCTCGCACACCAAAATCGTGCTACTTCCACCTGCAACGACTTTGCTGCCAAAATAACTCACCGCTCCCTCCACTTTGCCTTCAATATTTGCGTCTGCCGAGTTTTCAAATTTTATTTTACACATTTTTACCAATTTTTGGTGCTTTGCATTTGCATTGCAGCGCTGCCACAGCGGAAATAATAAAATGTGAATTAATTTGAAATTTTCGCAAATTAAATTTAATGCGAACAAAATCAGCAGCCTGACCCGTGTTTGTCGGTCGCTCATTTAGTAACGACTAATTAAAATGCGTACACCGCGCAGTGTCATGAATCACGCGCGCTATGCGCTTCGTGCGCAATTAAATATTCTGTTGCGGTTTATTGAAACATACCAATGGCGGCCCAAACACTACATTTGACAGCGTGTGTGTGTATGTGTGCTTGAGTGTGTGTGCAATGTAGTCGTTGTAGTTGCGAAATCAACAGCCATAACTAGCATAGCAGCAATAACAACAAAATTTTACAACCAGAAAGTGCGTTTCAACAGAGTGTGGCACGAAACAAATCTGTTTAATAAACCCGACTCGCAAATTTACCTACACACACTGACACAGTAGGAAACGTTTGCTTTGCAAAATAATGTATTTCTAATGAGTTCTACAGATATTATTATTATTATTTTTTTTTTTTTTTTGGTTTTGTTAATACAACTTTGGAAAGCTAAATTAGGTAGAATAAAACTCTTATCAAGGAACATAAACCGCATTGAGGTATTCTGAAGAGGATTTACTCATTTCAGTTTCAGCCTTCCTCACGAAAATACGATCATATGTTGGGTATTTGAAAAGTCTTTTCATATTTCTAATCAAACTTCAACCTATTTTTTTTTTTTTTATATTTGTAATAAACTTTATTGAACCAAATATACACCATTTTTCCGTTAAAGATAGTGTAAAACTTTTCTGGTTTCTCGGGGAAAACTGTGACAAATAATTTTTCGAGCTTCACTTGAAGCTAACTTTACTCCATTAACGGAGTTCTACATTGACCGAAACAAATGGTAGTCCGATGGCGCAAAGTTTCCCAACCGAGCTCTCCCAGTTTTTTCCAAGTCATCGAAGATATGTGTGGTCTTGCGTCGTCCTAATGGAAAACAAAGCCTCTCCTGTTGATTAGTTCTGTCCGTATTTTTTATTGCTTGCTTTAATCTCATCAGTTGTTAACAGTAAAATGTAGAATCAACCGTTCGACCAGGCTGGATCAGCTCCTAGTGAATGATACATTTCTAATCCCACCAAACATTCAGCATAACATTTCGGTTCGTCAATCCCGGCTTTGCGACCATTTGTTGAGCTTCACCATGCTTGGAGCATGGTCTTTTTCGCACATTATTATCGTATTTGATAGACTATTTGTCTCCTGCTACCACTCGCTGCAAAAATGGTTCGATTTCATTAAAGATATCACAAACCAAACCGATTCAACCTTAATCTAGGGACTTAATCTAAATTTCATGTCAAACCCATTCTCCGAAATAATATTTTTCTTTTCCAAGAATTTATTCAGCTAAGAAATTCCTTTAAATATAATGAGCGACATTAAATTTCTAAAGCCGAAACGTTCAAAATGTTGGAAAACATCTTCAGCGACAAATAATTATGTCGCGAGCAAATGTTTTCGTTTGGTGTAAACTATTCAAAGATATTCGAGAATGCGTTGACGATGAACCACATCCACGACGGTGCTAGAAAATCGACGATTAAATGTTAGATATCTCATTGGCATCATTGGAATATCGAAAGGACCAGTGAAAACCATTATGAAAGATCATTTGACCCTAAGAAAAGTGAAAGCGCGATAGGCTCCAAAATCACTCAATTTTTTCGAAAAACAGCGTCGCTTTAACGTCTATGAAAAAAGCTTTCTGGCTACCAGAATAATAGTGTGCATGAGAGGTATTATTACTGGCGATGAGTCTTGGGTATACGCTTGTCATCTAAAAACAGACGATCAAACGGCCGAATATCGTGACAAAAGTGAGCCGAAGCCAAAAAAAAAATACTCCAAAGCATGTCAAAAATCATGGTTATGCTAGTTTGAACATTAACTTGCTTTCAAGGATATTCAGTTTTCGAGTTTGTTTGGTTGGTTGACTAAGTTTCACATAAGACTTTTTGCGTTTAGGGTTGTGGTAATGGATCCGTTTTCTATCATCCGCTCGCTTTTCACTTCCAGAGTTTCTACAAGCTTGTTTGGCAACAATCTTTCAATTCCTCATCTTCAATCTTATTAAGAAGAAAGTTCTATAAAGATTGACAGGTTTAAGAGAAAAAAATTCTTTATGCGTAAGTGGTTGTAGCCTTTCAATGTATGTATGTTCGAAATATTGAAACAATAGAATAGTAATCAAATCACACCAACTCTTAGCAAACCGCAGGAATATAGCAATCGCACTTTAAATAATCTGATTCATTAACAATAACGCTGGTGTAAACCCTAACAGAATCTTCCACATTCCACGTATATATCAACATTTTTATCGCCGAACTTTTGTCATAAGGAGAAACCACACTTGAACATGAAAGCTCTCGTAAATTTTGGGTCATATTTACTATGCGAAAACTTCAAACTTAAGTAGTTTTACTTTCATATCATATACATACATATATCCAGGTACACACGTTAAGTACAAATAATTTTTTCCCTACAGGCAGCTTCTGTGCCCCTTTTTTTGTCATTTTATTTGTACATATTCGCTGTTGTGTTGATTATGTTCGAGTTGGCCATACATTTGTGGCTTACTTTGCTTTATGCCATTAATTATATAGATTTATTAGCATAGTTACACTATTTTGTGGGGAAACAAACAAATTTATTTGCCTTAATTTTCTTCATTGGGCGGAAGTATTTAATTCAGTTTGCAAAAAATTGCTGGGCGTTTCATTGCATTCGAACTTTAATGGGGTTAATAGCAAGTTGGCGATTAATTCCAAGGGTGTTTTAGGTTAGTAGAAATTGCTAAAATTAAATGAGGTGAAAAGCGCTTTTTTTATTTCGCTACAGTAATGATATCTATATCTAAACATTATGTTTATTACAATAATACATTATTTGTATATTATTCTATTAATCAGAATTATTAATTATGCAGTGTGGTTTTGACTAAAGGAAAATAACATTCGAAGTTATATTTAAAAAATTTTTAAATATTTTGCTTAGAGTAGTGAAGAACTGTTACCAAGGCAAAGTATGACTTATTTTTCATTATGTTGTTTTTTTTTTTTTTGCTTAGATTTCTATCAAACTTTTGGTTTTTCATTCCATCAAAAATCACTTTTTCCTTAAGCCCACAGTTTTTCATACACAAATACATTGAGCTCACAAAGTCACTTATTTTTATACATTCGTTCATATATAAGGCAATATTTAGCGGTTTCCAAAAAGGGCCAGAAAACTCTACCTTTTGTGTTCACTCACTATTGTATTCCCTTTAAGCCACTCTGCTTAAACGTGATTGGATTTCATGGTCACGTGAAATAAATTAACCGAAAAAAGGTCTCTTTTCTTTGGGAAGCACAAATGGTAGAAAAACTAGCAAAGCTTGAAGAAATATACAGGAGCTAAAACGTCAGTTGGAAATGTGATCTTTTTAGAGGATAGTAAGAAAAGCTCATATTTTCTAATAGATAATATAATATGTTCTCCTATTTCCTATTGAAGTATACGAAATGTTCGATAGCACTGATAACAGTATTGTTGGTTGTCTACTAAAAGTTATAGCCACTAATTTATGTGACGCTAGCAGGTAGTGTAAAGAAATATACTTGAAGCTACTTTCTAATACTTTCAAGTGATTCCAGAATTAAACATATTAGAGAAAGCTCCGTTTATTAGCTTGCAGGCCACAAGGTAAATGAGGCATTTTGGAGGTAATCTATTATTATTTAAAGCAAAAAATTTCTCTGATCATAGTTGATATTACTAGCAACAAGTTTTGAATGAGAAAAGGAAGCTCCGATTTGCGCTTAAACTTTCAATTAGTGAAAGCAAGTAGGCTTCAAGAAGTTCAAGCTTTCTAAAAGCGAAGTGAATTTTTTTCGAACCTTCAGAAGTAAAAACAAAAATCTTTCTATTGGTGAAAGCTTCCTGGCGTCAAAAAGTTCAAACTTTCTTAAACAATTCGAAACGGAATGAACTTTCATTCAGATGTAAAGACAGAAAAGCGTCAAAAAGTTCAAACTTTCTAAAATAGTTCGAAATGGAATGAAATTATATCCGCACCTTTCGAAGTAAAAACAAAAAGCTTTCAATTGGTGAAAGCTTCGTGGCGTCAAAGAGTTCAAGCTTTCGAAAACAGTCGGAAATGAAGTAAATTGTTTCCGCATCTTTCGAAGTAAAAACAAAAATCTTTCTATTGGTGAAAGCTTCCTGGCGTCAAAAAGTTCAAGCTTTCGAAAACAGTCGGAAATAAAGTGAATTTGTTTTCACACCTTCAGAAGTAAAAAGAAAAAGCTTTCAATTGGTGAAAGCTTCGTGGCGTCAAAAAGTTCAAGCTTTTCAAAACAGATCGAAATCAAATGAATTTTTTTCCTCTCCTTCAGAAGTGAAAACGAAAAAATTTCGATTGGTGAAAGCTTCCAAGCGTCAAAAAGTTTTAGCTTTCTAAAACAGTTCGAAATGGAGTAAATTTATCTGCAGTAGTAAAAACAAAAAACTTTTCTGCTTATTTCAGTTCATTTGGACTATAAATTCGACTTAGTGGAGAAGCCAACTTTAAACCCTGCTTCCGTTAATGTTTTATTTAATTAATTTTAACATAGTGTGGTGTTACGGTATAACAAACTTTTCACCTTTTCTTTCACTATTGAATTCCCATTTTGGCAAATATTCACTTGTCTACTAACATCACCGCCTAAATAATTATTTTCTGTCAAACAAAACAAACCTAGATAATGTATTCGTGTCCCGCAGCTGTACAATGCAAGACCCGTTTACAGATTATTATTTGGCATTGCTTCTCTTTTTCACCGATTTTGTATTGTGTTTGCTTAATCCTTGCTTGCGGTCATTTCACCGCTTCGTCCGCTTTATTATTTATTCATTTATATCCCAAACACGAGCTCGTAGCGACCTTCAAATGTTAGCCGCACTATGCAACTGTATGTGTGTGTGCTTTTAATCCTTTCCGCATTACCTTCTTTTTTTTTTGTGCCTGTTTTTCAGCAATTCGATATTTTCAATAATGCCGTTCCGACCTTTCTTTGACTTATGTAAATGAATAGAAGGTCAGCAAAAAGCAGTGAGTGTGATTTCAGAACACTGATTTTTCCTGCTGCGAATTGTTTTGTTGTTTTCCAAGTTGTAGCAGCATAAAAATTCCGCAAATAGCTGAGAAAATGGGGGACACAAAATCGTTTGGAAATCAATACGGATTTATATGGCATATCTATAATTCGCTAGTTCTAATTTTTTTTATTAGTGATAATGTTTTGAAAGTGGACACTTTGCTTTTTAAAACGTTGCTCTAAGCAATGAATTCTGGAACATATTCTTTGATTTGGGAACATGATATATACAGAACAAATGATACACCTCTTTCAGCATTACGCCCTGTTAGTATTATCTAAATTTACTGGACTTCCAGAACAGTATGCCTACGTACTAAGCCCTTAACTCCGGCTGCTTTAGCTTGTATTTGAACCTGCGAGACCGCTGTTGGATATTATTTTGCAGAGCCAAGCCGGCAAGAGTCCCTTTTTACAAACTCCCTACGGGATTATTCAGCTGGTATTAAGCATCTCCGCTGCCGTTCTCTTACCCTGCGTTTTCAGATCGCTATTGTGGCTCAGTCTTTCATTTTCGCCCATACCAGCTTTGATTGCAGCATGTAATCTATAAGGTTGTCAAACGTAGCCTTTATTTATTAGTCAAAAATTGCGTCAGATAACAGGCTGATAAGTTCTTAATCAGCCTATGCGTTCAACTTCCTTTTTCTGCGTTAGATGTCTATTTAAAGAATTTGATTTTTGACAGTCTCCACTTAGCTCTGAGACCATTCTAGTTACAACAGTGAATAATTTTTTATCTGTTACCGTGTGCCACTGAAGAAGCCTTGGGCCGATCGGGTTTTATATGGAGATAATAAGTATAAGTTTTCGTACTGATCTGGTCGATGGCGGCAGTTTTTCTACGAAGTTTTCCTTCCTGTTCGCACTGTAAGCTTTGTAACAGAATTTATGGCAAAACTAGGTATATAAAGCGGTCTCCAATGTTTCAATGTGGATTTTACAAACTTCATGACAAAGTTAATATAATCTGTTCAGGGTATAATAAAAATAAATGAAGAAATAATCAAAGGCTACTTATGGCCTTGATAGATTTATAACGCATTTCTGAGGCAACATACATTGTGACAAAAACAATATTGTGACAAAAAAGTACCCGGAAATTTTAAACAAAACGCCAAAAGTTGCTCCTTTTTTTCCCACATTTCACTTATTGTTTACATGTTTGCATGACAAACTATACAGCCATGTCTCATCGGCGATTATAATGCTCTTTTTGAAAACAATTCTGCTTTCATACCCAGAAGATACACCAAAATCATTCGAACGAACTCTCGAGATCTCTCCAACACTCGCCTGATGGTTTTCAAGTACTATAGCCTTCATCCTTCGTTCATATCCTTTTAATATATACATCCGTTGTATAGGCTGAAGGTTGTCCAGTACGGGGCATGTCTGCAACGATCTCTCTGCTCCGTCTTGAAGTTTCGTTGATATGCATCTATTCCACGAACTTTACTTGCGGTTGCTCTCCTATAGCATTCAGGTATTTTGGTAGGATTATAGCAGCAGCAGTGCTTAACACATAAACCACGAAACAACACACGTTTTGTCGATCTCTTAAGCAAACACGAGACTTTTTGATAATTTTTCTATGACCTCCCAATCTCCACTAAGTACTTTATGCTCCGCAATATGTATGATCTCGAGAAAGCAGACAAACGTTCATACCAGATCTGTATATGGCCAAGTTAAACTTTAAGGATATTAAATTTTAAATTTTGTGTTCAATTATAAGCCAAGTTATACTTATAAACGAAACACTTACAATAACAGGTAACTTTCGCGCTTTGCACATTGCTCTTAGCTCTTTTGCTTATCAGTCATATTTTAAGCGAATCAAATAAATTGCTTTACGCCGCCAATTACAAATCAGACACTCGCACAAGCAAGGCAGTTGTACTTGCTTGCTTACCTGCTTAATGATGCCAAATTAACTTATCACGTTGCTCAATTAAATCTTCAACATTAATTGATGACTTTGCGTGCTCGTATGCGCGCTCGTATGCGCAACAATGCCGCCGGCCAGCTGACTGGCTGGCTGTAAGAATCCATTTTTCATCAAGACAAGGCACAGTAAAAGGTAAAAGTTCAAAAACCAAAACGAAATGAGACGAAACGAAAACTTAAACCAAGTCCTTTAGTGTTTAATATGTATTTATGCTTTGTAAAGCCAGAAAATTATTTTTTAAATAACTGTGTTCAAATTTATGGGCGACAAAGGTTGCGCGCAGCTTTTGTTGGTAGGGTAAATTGATATAAAAATTGTAATTTATAATTTCACCTCCAAACAAAGGCAACAACACAGTTTATTTGCGTTGAATGTCATTGAAAAGCCGCCTTGCCACATTGCCCGCAAGTTGGTGGCTCGTGGCGCTGTGTTGTGGCAAGTAAATTAACAAATGAAAAATAATCGAAGGGAAAGTGAAAGTCTTAGCGCTGGCATGGTCAATGCCTGCTAGGCACGTAGCTCACGCGTACAACCGAAATCGTGTTAGGAAATTATAATCAGTTTCCTGTTCGTGTTATCCTTGCTTGTTAAGCGCGCGGCCATTGTTTTGTTATTTAACAGTTGCATTAATATGCAGGCGTTCTATTGTATTGTTGTTGTTGTCTTACAATGGTTTGGTAATTTCTTGCTACAAAAATTTGCCGTTACTCGAATTAGTTTGCTCAAGTTTTTTCTCGGCCTGACACTCGCACAATAGGCACGCGGAGGTTGGTTGTGGCAATGAGGTGCGCCACGACACTAAAGGTGAATGTTAGGCAACTTTTGCTAGCAAAAAGTAAGTAATGCCTTCCTGCTGCCACTTGTTTGGCATGACATTTGCGGCACTCCACAGCCTTCCAAGCTGCCGCGCCGACCCGCAACCCGACGCGCTCATCGCTTTGCTGTGGCTTAACGCGCTGTAGCACCGCTTTTGTTTTGCCATTTTCGGCTTTGGGAAAATTATTTCGCAAATTAACACGCGCACAACTCACGTCGGCTGGCAGCTCTCGCATTTGCAAGCACACACCGCTCGCAGTTGCCTCAACTTTACCAAGTCAAGCGTATTAGCAGCGACCTTTCGTAAAGTATTTTTGCTTTGGTTTCTCCCTCTCAGCCGTTACTGCTAATACTTCCAATTTTATATTATTTCTTTTTCTCGTTTTCTAAGCCAACCACTTGGCGCGCTCTTACTGTGCTTATGCACTGCTTATTTTCAATTTATTCCAGTTGCTTTTGCTTGTCTACGAAAGTGCTGCGCCAGCAGGTAAATTGCAAGTAAAGTTGTTCGACAATCACGTGTAAGCGGCCGCCGGCCATGGTGTAATCATTTTCACATGCTCGCAGGCAAACAGTTCGCCTCAATTGCGCCCACTCAAGTATACATACATATTTTGGTTAGAGTTGTTTGCTATCAACAATACAATGTGTACTCATATGGCATTGTTCGCTCGCTGCCACAGCTCGTTATTATTGCTCTTGAGCAGCTTATCTTTTATCTTTTAACTGCTGTTTGCATATCTTTCTTCGCCCAGCTACAATTGCACTGATATTTGCTTCTTGGCCACTGTCCAAAAGCACTCAGTTACTTTGGGCTACGTTGCTTGTTTCGGCTACCTTGCCAACACAGAGACACTTGTGTAGTATTTTGCTTGTCCATTGTATTATTATTTCTAGAATTTCGGTCGTTAGAGCAGCAAAGTTTGCTTGCTGGCAATTTGCGGGTTTTCGCATGTCTATTTGATTTCAAACACACACATACACCCACTGGCATAGCCACACACAAACACAGGAAGTCGGTGATTGCTTGTCGCACATGTGTTGCTGATGCCTATCATTTTAGGAAGTACTCACTTGTTTGGCGTTCTCCAATTATCAGGTTTTTGCCATTCTCTTTTTCCTATATGTGCTTCTCGTTTGTTTTCAATTGTAATTGCAGCAATATTACGAAATTCCTAAAATTACTTTGGTATTATTTGTGCCGGCAATCACAAACATTTGCAAAATTGACAAAGTGAAGTAAGGATTGCGGTTGACATATATATAAAGGGTGTTGTTTTGGAGGTATAACAATTTTATTTGAAGTCAAGTGTAGGACAAACAAGAAAAAACGATAACCTTGATTGCAACGGAATTATTATACCCTTCACATATAAATATGTATCCTTATAAAAAAAACACTGATTCGTATCGTTAATTTTGTATGGCAGCTATACCCTGTAACAGTCCGACATGAACAATACCTACAGATTTTGCAGTGTTGGAAAGGAAAATAAGCCATACAAAATTTCATGCAGTTATCTCGTGAAATAAAAAAGTTTTCCATACAGGAATTTGATTCTGATCGAACAGTTTGCATGTCAACTATATACTATAGTAGTCCGATATCGGTGATTCTGACAAATAAGCAGCTTCTTAGAGAGAATTGGCTGCTGCAAAATTTCATACGGATACCGCAAAACTTAGAGACTAGCTCGCACATATAATCATGACGGACCTGGCGGAATCAACTCAGCTCGTGACACTGCTTATTTATATATATTTTACTGGACCTCTGCCATTTACTGCTTGGTATTACAAACTTCGTGCAAAACTTTTCATAACCAGTTCAAGGTAAATTAATCAGAAGAAAATATCTTTGATTCATCAGATTTCGATATATATTTTATATTGGGCACATTAAACCTAACCTCTAAATCGCCACCTTATATGTACTGAGGCAGTGCATATGTGAATTTATCGTATTATAGCGGTTTTTTTTTTTTTTTTTTTTTTTTTTTTTTTTTTTTTTTTTTTTTTTTTTTTTTTTTTGTAAGTTGAGCCTCCGCAACGGATTATGTTTGGATGTGCCTACGCAAAAAATAAAAGCAATATCAAATCAATTCAAAATAGGTCATGTCGAAGTACTAATGAACGAAAAAATTTTATTTGAAGTTTAAACCTATAATCGCTTGAATGCTTATCAAAACCATATTTCACAAGAACTTATTTTTAGGTTGTTAGCAGACAGTTTTTCTTTTTGGTTCGACCTGCCGATATAACAAACATTTTCGGCAGGTCTAAGTTTTAGCGTTCTAAGTTTTTAGCGGTTAAGCTCACACTCTACCGAAGATGAACAATGCATTAAGTTATGCTACAAGGTTGTTTTGAAAACCGATTTTTCTTAGACATCTGAACGAAAAGACTCTCAAAGCTTAACGCTTTGAGTCTACCACAAATTTTCAAATGTGGCTGCTTGCTTCGCCTTCTTCGCCAGATTCGCTGAAAAATATGGCAGCCATTTGTTTGCAAAATCGGGGCAATGGAGGAAAAAATGCTTAGATGTTAACACGTGCCTGCCTTCATACAACTTGGACAGTTACCGTGCAATGACCAGTGAGAATTATTACGAATACGTTAAGATGACTCCTATCGAAAGCAAGTAGTTCGATAGATATCCTGGGCTCCGCACGAGGACAGAAGAAGTCCAAAAGTCCTGCTGGAATGTAAGCGGTTAACGAAGATTCAACATGTATCCAATACAATGTACTGCTTATTAGCTGGACTTTTGTACTTCAAGTGAGCTTAGTAAGCGTTGATCAACAACTTGTTTTACGATATCATCGAATTTGCAATTTAAAGTTATTCCGTTCCGACTAGGCAGTCAGACATGTCGAATAACAAAGTTTCACGCTAATTTGCTACCGATAGTAAAGTCAGACTCTCTATGAATAACTTTGAGTTTGATGCTGCCTATGTCTCTCATGAAAGTTAGTATTGCTGCTCTGGTCTCAAAGTGTATGTTCACCTCCCTTAAAGAGGCGGCGCTACTTAGCACTAGCTCCGATGACAAGTTAACAGCAGCCACATCCGCGAATAAGTGTGAAGTGCTAAATAAATGATTTTCCAGATCAACGCGTGTTCTCTGGGAATATTACGTAGCACTGAGATTTCGTGTTTTTGGTGCAGAAGAACTCCGTAACTTCCAATTACCGTTTTGTATTAACATTTAAAATCTATACAGATATACATATATATCTGTCTCTTATACACATCTAGATGTGTATAAGAGACAGCATATATATTATATATAAAAAAATATATATGGCAAAAAGTTGTCGACTGAAATGATACATATTTAGTTCACTAAATTTCATTTTAAATATAAAAAAATAAGTGGAAGTTGGATTAGAAATACGAAAAGACTTTTTCTACTATCTATTTATATGCATATCATTAGGAAAAATGTATTTCAATATTTAGCTAAAGTTATGTTCCAGTTATTTTTGGGGACACAAAGAGTTAATTGAAACTTCTTCCAAAAATGGTATTCAAAAATGTTAAGTTTCATTAAATTACTCCCATAATTATCGCTACTATAACTATTAAAATTTGCACCACAACTGAAACCATATTTTGTATAAAATGTATTCGTTTGAAACTGACTCACCAAAAGTGTCAAACACCTCGATTTCGGCGAGCACCGCTCAACAGCACGCCACGATTGTATCGCCTGCACCGCGAGCCATCATCACACAACGCGACGCCATTCAATGAATGAAGACGCCTTGGTCACATGCTGTGCCATTATGCCACAGGGATTGTGGCGCGCTTGCTAGCCAGCACAGGCACCAAGCATTTACTATGGTATTATCGACGAGCGCGCGCGCTTTGGCAGCCACAGCTGGAATTCCATGCGGTTCGCTGCGTGCTTTATGACACAGAGTTTACACTTTTAATTGTTTTATTATGCTAAAGGCGCGCGAAACTACAAGCAACTGCGCGCTGGCGATTCAATGGAACTGGCGCTAACAGTAATTCGTGCGAGCGGTGGGGGTATAGGTGATGCTGGTCTGGCTTCAATTTATTCGCATGATATGTAAAAGTGTAAAGTTCCGCCATCAACGGCGTACTAATGGCCTGTATGCATGTATGAGTATGTATATAGAAGTATATGTGTTTGTAGCAGTGCTTGAGCAGCGCCTGCTGTGCGTGAGCCATTAAAACGTGCGAGCATTTGCATTACCAACAACGCCGGAGATCGTTGACCGACGTGCATACGATGGTTGCGTTCATTTGGATGCGTTAATTTCCTCGCGGAACATAACATTCCACAAGGCATGGGAATTATTCCGCCCGCAGGCAGTGACGAGCAAATCTACATAGTCTTCCGTGTAAGCGTGTTGCGCTTGTATTGTTTCTACTGCTTTTGGTGTGTGAAGATAATAAAAAGCATATGTATGTATATATGTATGTTAAAAAAAAGCACGGAATATGCATAAAGTCAAATGTCGCATGAACACAGGAGGCAACAGCAGCGGTGCGCAAAAGTGAAAATGTCGTCTACAATGCCGGCATCGGTGCATTGGCTTTTGCGCCCACGCCAACGCCACTGCATACATTTCTTCAACGACAAACACACATACTTCTGCATCACTGTGTGTGCGTGTGTTTGTGTGCTGCGCTTGCTTTGCGCTGTGACTTTTAAATTATATACTCATTGCGTCTGCCGGCGGCGCAGACGCAGTCTCAATGCACATGCAATGCATGGCAAATAAAGTGCGAAATCCCTTTTAATGGCATAACTTTATGGGAATGCGCCAGTCATTTGAGTGCGCACAAGTTATGTGTGAATCGAAATGATGTTCGCCTGCAATTGAGAGGTAGAGTTGGCCTTTTGTGCGCTTTAAACTTGGCTGCTTTATGTAATTGCTTTTGGCACATGACTTAGCGTTGGGTAATTTAGCCTTTTTACTTGTCGCGCAGCATTTAAAATTTAGTTGGTGAGATTTTACGGGCATTTTCAAGTTAACTGCTTAATAAGAGATTTTAATAATTATGTGTGCTTTTATTGGATGATTTCATTTAGCGCCATTTCTTGCTGGAAGTTGTTAAATTTGTGCGTACTGAGGAGTGGATTGTGATTGGTCGGCGTGTGCGGTAGCTTTATGATATTGTTGGCCGCTCCGATCAATATTTTAGAGAATTAAAGCGTTGCTTTATATTATAATTTCTATGAAACTTCTTTAAGATATCATGGGTGAAAAAAAGTATTGCATACAAAGACTTGATTTTGATAAAGCGGTTAGTGTGAGAACTATACATTTTGAGATTGCAGCATTGTCTGTGATAATAATCTCACACAAATTTGGTGGAGATACTATTTCATGTAAAAAAGTTTTCCATACAAGGACTCAACTTTGAAAGGCCAGTTTGGGTGGCAGCTATACGCTATAGTGTTTCGATGTCAACGATTTCAAGAAATAAGCAGCATCTTATGAGAAAAAGGGTGTGTGGAAATTTGCAGTTCGATATCTCAAAAACTGAGGAAAGCGTTATGCATACTGGCGGCTATATCGGCCAACGCGCTAAAACACTCGTTCGACATGCCTTTGAACCGTGCAAAAAGCTGTATTGAAGCAGAAGGAGACTATTTTGAATTCTTTTGTTTGTTTTTTTTTAAGTCCTGTTTACTTTGGAACACACCTTGTATAAGTTTTATAGAAGTTTCGTAGGTCAATATATACAAATAATACTCAGAGATATGTCACTAAATGCATTAATTTGCCCATCAAAACAACTTTTATCATTGGAAGCAAATCTGAGTTGAAAATTTTCACTCAAAAATCAATCTCAGAGAGGTCACGTTGGGTTCCCATATTTCCACAACGAAGAAAGAGCGGATAGAGATGAGCAGTGGTTACCAACTACTGGCCAATGGTAGTTCATACCATACTCCTGCTAAAAAAATTTATTCAATTTTGAATATAACTGTTACAATTACAGCTAGAGTGCATATTTTCATAAGAAAATCCACTGGTAACTTCCACGAGAGTATACATTTTTTAAGACATTTTAGTGAAATTTTGTCTGTACTTACACGGAATATTTAGTATAATAACCATTTTCTTCTCAGGAGCACCATATTTCAATCAACAAAAGCAGCAGATTAAATTCAAAATAACTGCAACGTCTCATTATCAATCGACATTAAGCCTCCCTACTTATAACTTGCATATACGCCCCTTCTTTCATACATATACTTTCATGCTTATGAAGCAGAACTACTGTCAGTAATGCCCAACCTTGCTACGCAGCGCTTAATATCCTTCCGTTCAGTGCATACGGCGACATTGCAGAAGCACACAACTTTAAGCATAATAACTTGAGAATACTCAATATGTCGGTCAGCATGGAGGATATTAAAAATCAGAGAGATGTGCGCATCAGAATAAGTAAAAAAATAAGTGAAATCTGTTTATAATAAGTATTGCAGAGATTTCTGCGCAAATATGCATATACACACTCAGTATATACTTGGCATTTTTAACACACACTCATACCCGCAGTATTTGCTGTATGCGAGTAAATAAAATGGCGTACGAAGAAGTATTTTCATGATGGTCTTGAATGTTGCCACTTAAGCGAGCGGAAAGTGCGATATACTTGCACACCATACACATGCGTTTTCGTTGAGGCGAAAACGTATTTTAAAGAAAATGTGGAAACGGAAAAGCGATGTAAATTCAATTAAGCACCATACAATGCATAATTTATGGATCAAATAAGGTGGAGCAAAACGAAGAAACGAACGAAACAACATCGAAATAATTATAGCATTGGTAGCGCTCGCAACTTACACAATACAGGCTGGCAGATTTAAAGTAATGGCTTATAAACATTATTGTATGTAATAATATGAATAATATTTTCAATAATCGTCTTAATTATACAAAAAAAAATTTATTAAGATGTAGTTCTTCAAAATTTTTGGCTTAAATTTAAATATAATTTTTTAAATTTTCAGTAAGAATATAAATTAAGTTCATACGTCTCCGCAATGTTGCCAACTTTGCATAAGTGAGCTTTAAGAATACTCAGAAAATTTTCGTTTTTTATCATATTAAGTTTAAGATTATCCGAACTTAAATAAAAATTGGGTTAAGAATATAAAAAAGGGATTACTCATACGCCACCGCCCAAATCGTTCAGGGATATTGAAGTTACTCATACGCCCCGTCATCAAAGATTTTTGCATTGCTTTCGAATAATTATTCATTCATAGATACAGTGGTACAAATGTCAGGTTACTCATACACCACCGCCCCATCAGTTTTGGGATGTCCATATTACTCATACGCCACGCCATCAAAGATTTTTGTTTTGTTTTCGAATAATTAGGAACAATTAATCAAAATACTTCAATACATAGACACAAAAGTACAAATGTGAGGTTACTCATACGCCACCGTGCAATATTAGTTTAATAGTAGAAAGGTTGTGTATACGCCATGACAAAAAAACTTTTTCAACTTGCCAAGAAGTTTACTTTCAAACAAGATTTGACGATTTTTGGATGATGTTTTGCAGGAAGAAATTAATTTTTGCTGCCACGAAAGTACTTTTAAAGCTCAATCTTCCAGTAATCGTCATGAAAAATGACTCTCGCGCAACAAGTGATTCATAATGGAAAGCTAGCATATCAACAACTACTATATAATATATAAACACATATACACATACTTACATATATATATATATATATATAAAGGCATTATGTGCCAGTCTTCCATTTATAATATTAATAAATAATTTCACTTTTGCTCATTTTCTCCATTAACGTGTCAACAGTACTTAGCAAACACACCAACACACGTGCATTATGTGCATATAACTCCCAAGTATACACTGTGTATGTGGTTACTCGCTTCGAAAATCATGCTGGCAGTAATTTTATTCATTTCCGGTTAATTGCCGCAATAATTGCGTAAATATTTAAGTGTGCGTTAAGTGGAACTCACTCCGGCAACTTTATTCAAGTGCTTGTCTTAATTGTTTGTTCGACGCAGTTTACAAATATATATGTACCTTCATATAGTACATACATATGTGCATAAAGAGGGACACCAACGCAAGTACTGAAAAAAATGTATATATTTGCTTGCGCTCGCCGTCGAGCTGCAGGGAAAACCATCTGATTGCTTTATTAGTTAGAGCGCTTATTCTTTAAAACCTTTGAGATACTTGAAATAGAACAATTAGTTGTGATAATATTATTTTTAGACAAATATAGTATCTTAAATATTTTTCTCATATATATGTCTTTATAAAAAAGGGCTATTTTCTGCTTCACACATATCTAAGCACACTTATGTACCGTTATAGGTCCCCTTTTTCACTTAACTGTTAGCTTATGAGCTTTTTCATTGGTCCTTTTGAGCATTTTCCTATAAACATATCATTAAAAATTTATTGCCTTCGAAAAATTAATACGAAAAGTTTGGTGAATATGAAGTTTTCAAGCTCTCACGCTTGAGTTTTATTTGAGAGTTTGTTTTTTTTTAATTCGTGACTTGAGTTAGTACTTAATAAAAACCACAAAATGGTAGCTTTTTTAAGTCTGTTGAATATATTTACACAAACAGGGAGCGCGACAAGTGTATGCTGAATAGAATATGTGGAAAATTTTAAGATATGAAAAAATGTAATTAATAATTAAGTAAGTGGTGATTGAAATGGGGCCTTAGTGTGCTACTCAGGCTTTTTAGTTCCTCATAAGGAATATTCTTCCTCAAAGCGTAGCAAATATGTACAATTTTAAAACTGATGATGCAACTTGCATGCTAACTCACGAAATGTCGTCTGAGTACACTAATTTAAAGACAGTTGCTAAAATTGCAAATATAGCTCTCGAGATGGAATTTTTTTGAGCTAAAATTCAAAATCAAATACTTCACAGACCGCTTAGCACATCAATCAAGAATTGTTTCTTCAGATTTGTGGCATACTATTATTTGATATTTTATTTTACCTTAAACTTTTTATATATATAATTTTTTTTAACAGCAATGCATTTTAAAATTAATTTTATTGTAAGTCTTTGAATGTAAAAATATCTCATTTTACTCACAGCATCGAATTTCTTTAATAGTTAAATATTTTCAACATGTCTATTTAAATATTTGCACGCCTATTTATGTTTCGCCCTCAAGCCAATGCAATTAAATGCCTCAATTTGGCGTTTATTCATCTTTAATAGCCATATAATTTGCAATTAAGGTTGCCATGGCATTGGTTCTGCGTTTTACAATTTATTTATATATATATGTATAGATGCGGCCATTGACACAATGACATTGGCACAGCTACAAATATGAATTAATTATCGTAGTTGTTGTTGATATTAACACTTTCGCTGTTGATAAAACTCGTAATTAGTAAATATCAATAATTTGGATATTTTAATGCAAATGGAATTGTGAAAATGTATTACTCATACGCCATGGATCACTTTTTTTTTTGTTTTGTATTTTTTCAAATGAAAGGAAGTTACTTATACGCACCGTGAGTATAAAGTATAATGGGAGTTGTGAATTTGTAGTAGGTTACTAGTACGCACTGTTGCATTAGTCATCAGCCACGGATCACATTTTTTCTAACATAAGAAAATTACGTATACGCCCTGGCATAATTAATATACTTTGGAATAAGGGTATGTGATGTAATTCGATTGCGAATAGGCAGTAGGTTACTCATACGCCATCGCCCAAACTGCTTTTGAGTACATAGAGGTTACTCATACGCACGGTTATAGTTTTTACTTAACCAGCTAATATTTGTATGTGAATTAATGATGAAGAAATATGTACATATGCAGTACTATAAATGAGTTTTCACTAAAAATAAAAGCCTTCCTCTGACTCAATTATCACTTTCGATATACAGAGCGCTATTTTTAACAGGTCAATTAAACTAATTTTTGTCTGGAAACTGAACATAACAACAAGATTATTTTTCGTTATACATCGTAGGTTTTACTTCAATATTGTAATTATCTTAAGCATAGAATTCTTCTAAATTTAATTTTAATAATTGAGTACATATATTTTCCTTACAAAAAAATTTTACTAAATAATTTTGGTCCAAAAAAAATTTATTTTTCAAGCCAAAGAACTCAAATCATTGCAACACACTCACAATGCAAACTGTACATTTTCAACAAAGCAATATACCACACTATGGTCCTCTGTATATGCTTAAATTTTATTCGCCGGGATTGCGAAAATTTAACGCCCGCTTGCCAGCATATTTCGCCATCGAAGAGGAGGAGTTCCTTGCGCCTTTGCAATGCATTTTCCTGCAAACACAATTGTTGCAATTACTTTAAGGAAATGCTGCCTTCAACACAGCAACAGTCACAGTTGCGACTACAGTTACATTTACAACAAYAACAACAACCACAGCAGTTGTGGCAGCAACAATAGCCGGAGCGGCAAGTGATACGGCAATAAATATTCGTTGCAAGCATTCACCACACAACAGTTGTCCGCGACTTGTGCCGCCTCAGCGTTGCTTGGGCCACGGCGCTGCCCTTCTCAGCCGGCGTAAAGAAGAGCGGATAATCATTATTTTGCGAAAAGTGCACCATAAATTGCTTGAGCCGTTCAAGTAGAAGCACAAGACCTTTATGCGGACACGTATGCGCACATACATAGCGCATGTTCTTAAGTGTGTGTGTGTATTTGATATTTAAGCATATATAGTGTATTGTAACTCGGCACATATTTCTACATATTTTGCTGCAGTCTCAAGAATTGCGTGCAGTATTCGAAAATGATGTGTCGGTTACAACTCTATCACTGCCCTTCTTGCTTTTCGTTGTTTTTCGCGCTTTTTGGAAGTTTATCAAAATTGCTAAAGGGATATGGATAACTTACAGCCACACGTTGCTGAGCTCAGTGTTGCATGGCGGCATTGTGCAACGCGGCATTGTGGTAGCTCATTCTATTGCCACTAATGCTATGTTATTCTTGTTGTTGTTCTTGTTTGCTGCAGTGCATATTGTCGGTCACAGTGGCTCGGTACATCGGCACTCAGCTTAAACACCAGCGAACTGAAGCGTTAAAAATGTAACAATGGCAACAAATCAGCCAACCAGCTAACAAGCCGTGCTTGTATTACAGTATATGTACCCATTTATATGTACGCATATGTGTCAGCGTTGTTATATGGGTACTGCTGTGCTGCGCGGAAATAACAGGAAATCAGCAAAGAATACGATTAATTTTCTTCAAAAATATTGCTAAATAGAAGGTCTCCCTGACATGCATACCAGAGTGCCGTTAACACTGTGAAAAATATTTGATTTAAAGTATTTTTTATTTATTTATTTTTTTTTTTTTTTTTGCCAAATAATTGCCAAAGAAGGCTTGATTTTTTAATTATACTCTCGCAACAAACTTGCTAAAGAGAGTATTATAATTTTGTTCACATAACGGTTGTTTGTAAGTCCTAAAACTAAAAGAGTTAGATATTAGGTTATATATACCAAAGTGATCAGGGTGACGAGTAGAGTTGAAATCTGGATGTCTGTCTGTCCGTCCGTCCGTCTGTCCGTCTGTCCGTGCAAGCTATAACTTGAGTAACAACTGAGATATCATGATGAAACTTGGTACACGTATTTCTTGGCTCCATAAGAAGGTTAAGTTCAAAGATGGGCAAAATCGAAACACTGCCACGCCCACAAAATGGCGGAAACCGAAAACATATAAAGTGTCATAACTAAGCCTTAAATAAATATATTAAAGTGAAATTTGGCACAAAGGATCGCATTAGGAAGGGGCATATTTGGACGTAATTTTTTTGGAAAAGTGGGCGTGGCCCCGCCCCTACTAACTTCTTTGTACATATCTCCAAACCTACTATAGTTATGTCAACCCAACTGTATAGAGTCGTTTCTTTTAGGCATTTTCATATACAGTTCAAAAATGGAAGAAATCGGATAATAACCACGCCCACCCCCCGTAAAAACGTTAAGTTGAAAATTAATATTGCGTTAAACGACTAACAAAAAACGTCAGAAACACTAAATTTACGGAAGAAATGTCAGAAGGAAGCTGCATCCAGGCTTTTTTTAAAAATTTAAAATGGGCGTGGCGTCGCCCACTTATGGACTAAAAACCATATCTCAGGAAGTACTCCACCGATTTCAATGAAATTCGGTATATAATATTTTCTTAACACCCTGATGACATGTACCAAATATGGGTGAAATCGGTTCACAACCACGCCTGAAATNGATGACATGTACCAAATATGGGTGAAATCGGTTCACAACCACGCCTGAAATATCGATTATCACTTTATCATGCGAGAGTATAAAATGTTCGGTGACACCAGAACTTAGCCCTTTCTTACTTGTTTTTTTTTTTTTTTTTAATATCTTGCCTTCAATTTATTGCTGAAATATTTGTAAAATTGATGACCATAACAAAATCTCATTAAATATTAAAAAAAAAAATACTTGTATTGCAATATTTATAAATAACAATCAAAAGAAGCTTTAAAAGAAATTTGCTTTTTTAACAATTTTAAATATTTAAACAATATACATAGGTAAAAATACTTGGATTACAATATTTCTCTACAATAATCAAAAGAAGCTTCAATAAATTTAAATTCACAGTCTTTGAAATATTTGGTGTGTGTCTATGCTAAAATATAGCGCCTAGTTGTAGGCAACGTTTTTAAATCACATTTTAGCAGTTGCAAAACATCGTTCTTTTCTTTCAAATTTTTAACAAACTGCTCCATTATTTTTTCATTGAAAAGAAAAGTTCCAAAACAGAAAAGGCTGAGGTCATGATAGGTGTGTGTCATAAAACAAAGAAGTGAGGAAATGTCTGCAACCTGTGACAAGAGATTTCATCAAATGATAGAAGAGAAATATTTACTATAATAATATTTCCGATCAGCAGCTCCTCAAACTTGACTGAATTTTTTCACAACCCTTTTGGGGATCATACTCCTTTTACTCACAACATTCCAACACTCCACACCTCAGCATTTCTTTCAGTGCACTGACTTTTGCCGACACTGCACACTCGCAATTCATGCAACAATAAAATGGCTATCTTGACTGTAACTTCTTTGCTCCAAATGTGGATATAAGTTACGGCTACACGCACAACCGGCGCACTTAAGCGGAAGTGCAACAGATTGTGTATGAAAAATGCTACGCTGCCACATGTGTTGCCTGTCAAATTGTGTCTGTAATTGCGCAAGAAAAGCAGTATATTGCATGCGACTGCAGTGCAGCAAGCTTGCATGAAATGTAATGCGACGCCTTTAGTCGAGAAATGCGGGCAACAAATTTATAAATACTTTATTTTAATCTTCTTGCAAGTTAAAGGTTTACACATGTGTAGTATGCTTGGGAAGATTCTTAAAAGATCAGTGTTATGTACAGCGCTTAATATTTATATTTGATATTTCCTGAGGATATATCAAGTAACAAATTAATTTCAAATTTGTGTGTCTATTACAAGAATAAGGTCAAATGAACAGCACTGCACTAAGCTCTATACTAAGGAGAAGGCTGGTCTACTATTATGAGTGGAGAATCATCAGATCATATCAGAGACACTTAACATCCACTTTGTATGAATTTTGTGATAACGAGTAACGAAATTTGAGTATTGAAAGTGTACTAAATGGGTTACTTATACGCCACCGCTCACATTGGCTTTGATAGCACACATGTTACTGATACGGCCTGGAAGTTGAAGCTTACATATACATTGATGATGGAGAGTAGAGTAGTTATGAGGTTTAATTAACAAAGCGAGGACTAATCTTCAGTGTTTCAGGCAGCAGCAAGCTACTGACAGTTCTCGATTGGTTACAGTATCGCGTATCCATCGTTTATACGTGGACTAATCCCTCAAATTTTCAGATATCGTTCTGAAAATAAGTATACGTCCTCCTTAAGAAGATGTTTTTCGCAATCGCTGATATCGGATCAATATAGTTTATAGCTTTCATATAAACTGATCAGTCAAAAACTAGTGCTTGTATAGAAAACTTTTTTATTTGCCGAAGTATCCTCACGAAATTTGGCTGGTCTTATTGTACAAGGCAGCGCGACAATCTACAGAGAAATCGTTACGATCGGGCACTATACTACATAGCTGCCATACAAACAGACTGGTCAAAATCTATTTCTGGCATTAAAAACTTTTCCATTTTCCAAGATATCCTCACAAAATTATTTTCTATGGCAGTGATACAATTTCCGAACATATTGTTTACATCGGACCACTATACCGTTTAGCTGTCATACAAACTGATCAGTACACAATCTGTGAGGAGTATTTCAGCTTCGGTGCAGCCTTACCATTTTTCTTTTTTTATAGCAAAGCTACAAACTCTCCAGCCCTGAAATCCAAAAAGAAGCAGAATAAAAAATTCTAAAGACAGCCTGCAGAAGTATAAAAAAGTTTCAAAAAATTTTTAACTTTTATGTTTAATTTTTATTCAAAAACACTTAGATTAAATTGCTTTATTATTGCTTTCACCAAACAAAAAGACTGCTTCATAAAATAACAACACGATTTCAATTTGAAAGCAATAGTCTGGCGGCAGCTTTTAAATTGAATTGTGTGTGGCCACAAAAGCAATCACCAAGATGGTGCACGAGTATGCAACCACGACTGGTGAAGATTAATAAAAATCATAAAACCACAAAAACGTGCCATTCTCACTTCGCAAAGTGATTAAGTTGAGCAGCCATTAAAACTAAATGCCCGACATGTCTATGCAAAGAATACACCATAACGATGTGTATCCAAAAATAGCGATGGCAGCAATATATCGATGAGGAGAAGGCGTCAAGGTCAAGCGATGAGATTTTTTTTTTTTWATATTATTTTTAATAATAGAAAAGGTAAAGAATTAGTTAATATTTAATAATAGTATGAATAAAAATATAAAATTATCGTTCATTTTTTTTTATACATTTATTACGTAGTAAATCTCGGTTGGGATGATACCCAGTCCTTTTGGTTTTTTTCAGTTTTACAAACCGCCCAATATTCCACAGTAATGCTACGTTGATGAATATAGATACCTCAGCTTACAAGCGTTTACATTTTTCGCAAGTAGATTTCTTGAGATACCCTGGGATTAGGAATATGAAATCAGCCTAAAAGTATACCTAGAAAAATTGTATAAATCATCTACATTTTTCGCAAGTAGATTCCTCGAGATTCCTTGAGATTGGGAATATGAAATCAGCCTAAAAGTATGCTTAAAATTTTTTAATAAATTATACTTGTTATTATAGTGCTTGCAATATATAGTATAAATCGATCATTTAAGTAAGTTTAAAGTAGATTTCGAAGTGCCAATGGCTTTTAATATATACGGCCGAAAAGAAATTGCTTATTATATTTTTATCAAAGCAACAGATCTCAACAAATTAAGAAAAACTGCGAAAAGAATTTTAATCGATAATTCGATACATCGCTTCCATACACATATCTACCCAAAACTGCACACAAACTCATATACTGTATATGCACTCACACATATATTCATTTGCGTGGTCTATAGTAATCGCCGAGTATATTTTCATTAAAACATGCAGCGCTGGCGACAGCTGTTGGCTAACGATGGCAATGACAACAAATTATAACAACAAACACTACAACAACAATAAAAACTGTATTGTATTTATTCAAAAATATTATATGCAACAACAAGCAGCTGCGATTGCCGTGAGCGCGTTAATTTTGATGAAATCACCGCATTGAGCCAGACAAGCCCGTTGCTTATATTTTCGGAGCCAACTGTAGGGAAAAATGAAAACTGTAAACATACATTACGCGGCAACAATAACATCAACACCACCACCAGCAATGCACACCAACTCATTACAGCGACGGAGCAGTAGATTCGCGGCTGGTAAGCCGCTTGCTTGCATAATCAACCACATTTGATGCCTGTGCGCGCCTGAATGCGTTTATTTTGACAAAAGCAATAACAATAACTGATAAAAAAAGAAGCATATACACTGTAGCCAAAGTTCAAAAGAACATTAAATGAATGAGCATAGCGAGCAACAGAGCCAACAAGCGCGACGATGCGACAATTTGCGCTGAAAACCCACGGACGCGTTGCGCCGATGGAAATTATAGCATACAAGCAGGCGTTTAAGCTTTAATCAACACATAAAAACTGTAGCTCTTCAGCCATACAAAACACGGCTACACAATGCCAACGAGTTGAAAAACCACTTAAAACTGTCGATTTTTTACTGTAATGGAAGGTGATTTCGGTAAAGCGCTGCTTTTCTTTCGCACGCCTTACGCGGCGCTTCACGCGCGTTTTTTGCGGTCACTTGCCAACTGCAGCGCATAATGGCGGTGACGACAGCAATGACGTGCGCTTGTCAGCAACACCGGTGAATAGCCTCTTTATGTGTGCGTGTGTGTGTGTGTGTATGCGCGCAAACAAGTTGCAGAGTATCCATCAGCTTGGCGGGCGGCGAACGACAATGATGGCAGTTGATGCCCGAATCGTGGTCACTTACACTCACAACTTTCACGCTGATTGCTTTTGTGAGCGGAGCTGTGGACACTGAAGGCACAACAAACACACACACACATGCATATATAGCATGCATAAGTCCGGAGTTAACGCTTTGGCTGCTTTGGCTTTAAGTCGCGCAAAGCTGGACCACTTGCGGAAGTCAGACCACAGAAAAGCAAAAAAAAAAATATTGTTATAAATGATACCGTTACAAATTCTTCATATGTATGCTATAAAAACGCGCACGCTATCTTATCACTATACGAGTACAAACACATATACACACAAAGGCGCACTCGCTCAATGCTGTAGCTGATGATAAAATTGACTTAAAAATACATTGAGCTGAGTAAAATCAAGAAAGTGTATAAACTCTCTGTGGTTCAGCAGGAAAGGCAAATATTGCACCACTTACTGCGCTGACCACACAACGCGAAATTACTTTCGCCCCTTGAGCGTTAAATAAAGCCACGACCACAAAAAAAAAACAGTTAGTCAACCATCAGCAATCGTGACTAAAGCCGGACATCAGCAAGTCAAAGGCGGGAAGCTGCGAAATCTTCGGCGCAGAAAAGCGAAAAAACCGGACAAAATATATATAGTATAACGCTTATAATAAAATAAAATATATATATATAACATAAATAAGCAGTATCTGGAAAAGAGAGTCGCGAAAAACGGAAACGGAAGCGCTCAGCTTATTTGCGCTAAGGAGTTGACCGCCACTCAAATAAAGTGCTTTACGTACTGGAGTATATATGATATACATATTGTTTGTCGGTAAAATTGCAATAATGTTCAGCGATAATTTTTGCGTAATATTTTTTCTCAATATTTTATTTATTGCCACGAACAAGAATATTATTATTATTATTGTGAGGAAATTGGCAAAAAATATGAGAACGTTAATAATGGCTTGACCAGAAGTGCAAAAAAGAGTGATAATTGGTAGAAGTCATTTAATATTTTCTGTATGGTTATATATTAAGTTTACTCATGAAAATCACACTCTTCTTCAAATGATTACCCTAGGCGCCAATTTCTGCCTTTCAACTAAAAGTTTTCGAAGTGGAAATAAACATTTTATCCTAAATGCTTATCAACTTCAAAATTAATAAGGAATGTTTACCATTCATTCGAAAGATTATTCTTTGGAATTTATTTTTTGAAGGTTGAATTTTTATTTGACGGTTACGCAACGTCTGCTATATTTTCTCAACGGCGTGCTGGACGCGGTCTATTCGGTCGAGTATTATCCAATAATGAAAGATGGGTCTCAAGATGGGGATTGATGCGAATAGTATGCTGAGCTTTCAACAATGTCGTTTTCAAGGAACCCCACAAGAAAATTATCTAGGGCTTATCCTGAATAAGAAGCCTTCATGGAAGCCAAAAATCAAAGAGTGAGTAAGAAAGGCTATAGAGGAGCCATTACCAAAAGGTGGAGTCACTGGCTTAAAGACACTCCATTGTTTTTAAACGTCATAGAGAAGATTACACTTGCAAAAAAAAACTCGAGAGCGTTCAACAGGCGTCGCTTTTCAGGGCCAACCAAAACCCTCGTGCACATAGCGCCCGTAGAAATCGTCGGAAGGTGTATGGCTGCGAAAATTCTTATCTGATTCAGAGAATCTGATTTGATAAAATAACACGTGTCTGAACACTCGAAAACCTTCACTCACTTTGACTTCATGCCAAACCGAACTTTGGCGACTCCTTCTTTGCACATAAACCAACAAGGAAAATATGGTTGGAAAAATCCGGTGGAGGTGAGGGGCAGTGAGCTTCTTTGTGGAAGGGTCAAAGCTTGTGAGGAAAGTTTATAGAAGAGTTTTTTGTCAAGAACTCTCTATGCACTCCAACTTCAGACTGCATGACTATTGCTATGCTTTTCAAGCTGATATCGCAATCGTCAAGGTAGAAGGACATTCACAGCTCCGAAGTGCAGCCTCCTTCAGAGAAGTGACCATCTGCTCAGATAGCAGGGCGGCGATACTAGCCTTAAACTCATTAACAGTACGTCCCAAGTTTGTCAAGGAGTGCCGAGCCTTACTATTAATAGTATCGAGTACCTTTGTGGTAAGACTGGTGTCGATGCCAGGCCACAACGGAATTACCACATCCACTTGTGTTACTAGACAGCTGGAGCTTCGCAGGAGATCTCCGATCCAAAGTGATCTAGTGATCTCTTTGCCCTCAATAATTCTAGCCTCTCCCATTGCCCAACTGCAGTTTATGCTGTAAGGTAAGCTGTATGGAAAAAGTTGAGGTGAAAACAACTTAACACTTCCTTCTTGACTGTCCCCCGTTTGTGAGGTCAAGACTTACAGACTAGGCGAGCATACTTTTAGATATCCCACCGAACTGGCTGGAATGGAAATTAAACCCTTGGTAAAATTTTCATTGGATACTATGCAGTTTGCTAATTTATAAGTTCGAACATAGAAGTTCTTCTTTTTTATGGGTTTTACAAAGGTCTACATGTAGCTGTCCACGAGCAATATCTCTGGATCAGCTGGCTAGCATAACCTAACCTTATTCCTCGCTTGTTCTATATTAAATTTCTTGTTTCTGATTCCAAACCTTCAATTRTCGTTAAGTAATCAACAAAATCAGCAACAACTGATGCTATATTAAATTTTCATATATTTTATCTTCATTAATAAATTGTGCTAAGAGTTAGTATAGACTCACTCAGTCTTCAGCTTCCCAAAACTATCTTCCATGTTTTCTGTTAAAACAACATTTGCTACAGCTTTTAAAGGAGCGTGAGCAAATATATAAACCAAAAATTGAAACGCGCATTGCTGAAACCAATAAAATTTTTGACAACAATATTCATGCTCCCACTTATATTGGTCGCTTTGGTGGACATCTTTTTCTGATTTCCGCCAAATTGAGATTTATGCAATATTCTTTAACTCAGCCTTTTACAGGCTATAACCGCGTAAACCTTGCCGATGCCAACAAGGAAGTCTTTCAAAAGATATATTCTCAAACATAGAATTCTAAGAAAAAACTTTAATCATTACCATCACAGCCTGACATTTGATGGATAGTCACAACGCTTATGCAAAAAAGAAACTAATAACTGTAAGTAATTTCGTGCGTAACACATTCATACCACACCAGTTTAGATTGCTTATTTATATTGCTTCCTTCTTCTTTGTGCACTTGCCTGCTTATCACTTTAAAAGCATTTTAGCGCCACCCCGCCAACGCACTATTATTTTTGCTGTCGCCTACTTCATGAATTCATGAAATATATTGCATGCTAGACAAATAAAAAATATGCTCTGACTAAAAATGATAACAAGAAAAGTTTGCTATTTTCCTTGAGTCTCAGCGTCGCTGCTTAGCATTTTATTGTCGGCTATGCAATTTAAATATGGCTTGCGGCATTTCTTTGTATTTCCTTATAACACCACCCACCACTGATAGACTCACTACCACAAGCTCCTAGCCGAGCTGCCAAACTGTGGCACATCAGCCAGCAGCTGAGGCCAGTTTGCTTTGATATCACTTGCGCTTAGTCGTGGGCCAATCTGCAAGCCACTTTTCGGTTTCTACTTTGCCTTGCATCAGCTTGTTGCTGGAATCACTTTAAATTGCTAGTGTCACAGCGTGTGTCTGTATGCGAAAGTTTTGTGTACGTATGAATATATGTGTGCATTAGCTGTACTCCCGAGCATTCCACTTCAATTCAGCGGTTAAGTTTCGGCTTGACATGCTGCCTCGACTCATCTATGCAATAAAGTAGAGACTCTATGCCCCAGTGTAGACACTGGCAGCGCACAAAAGCAACAGTACTTTCGTAGTTTCTATGTCACGTGTAAACAAGTTTATTGTGGCATACTCTTGCGCACTGTTTAACATGCGGTCGACTTGAGTTCATTTCCTGTTGCGGCTTTTATCATTACCCTCAACGCTTTTCCCTGCTGCTTACTTATTTAAGGTCATACTTTGGAAAGCTGTTAACCAAAATTACTCACCTTAATCTGCGGTGCCACATAGTGCTTTTTCCGCTTTCAAATTACACACTTTATTCGTCACGTTCAAGAAACTGCACTGCCTACGCCAAATCGCCAAATTATTCGTCGCGCAACGCAATATTTTTAATCAGATGAAAACTTTTATTTCGTAAAACTCAAAACAAAACAACAAAAATATGCACTATGTGATTGTGTGCATTGTTTCACCGGCATTTAGGCTCACGGCATCGTTGTAAGTGCTTTGTATGCTTATGGTAATTTGTCCTCCCCACTGTTGCCACATTTTTGGCTCCCCTTTTTTCTGTGCTTTTGTCCAAAAATTCATAATTTGTTTATGCCTGCGAGTAAATTGAGGTTAATTTAAGTGAATTGCTTGCGGAGTTGTCGTCATTTTTCTTCGGCGTTATTGCGTAAATCTGCTTAAGTGCTGCAATGGTGCGACATAAATAACGTTTGCTGTGATTTATTTTAAAGTTACGCATACGCCATAGCGCGCTAGCCGTTGGGCACAGCCAATTTTAAAAGTTCTAATTTAAATTCTTCAGCGTGCGCATTTGGCATGGATTGAGGTAGTGTTCGGTGACATTACGCGGAATCGCATACATTATATTAAAACAATTTTAGGGCGCAGTGATGTGGAGAGCTGGAAAAAGTTTATCATACGCCATGTACAACGAAACGGTGGTATTTGAATTTTGTGTTGTTTTGACAATGCAATACAATTAATGTATAATGAAAGTATTTTTAGATGACTGTAAGCACATTAAAAATAAAATAATTTTTTTTATAATCTTTTTAAGTGGTTATATACAGTTAGAAAGCTGATCGCAGGGAACTCTACTATATATCTCTGAGCTGGATCCTCTGAAATTTAAAAACCAAACAGATTTCCTTAAAGTAATACTAAATCTAGTAAACTACCGAAGTAGTAAGCAAGATATATATATTTTTTAATGGTGGCTTCTCAAAAAAAAATCGCAAAATTACCGCCTTAAATTTTTTATAAAAAAAAAAATATTTATAGGTGAGAAAAAATCTTCGTTTAAAGGAATAACTGATTGGAATGGCGAAGTGTATAAAATTATTGTTATATTTCTAACTAAATTTTCCGATATGTTTGAAATCATCCACCAAATAATACTAATATTTGATTGAAAATTTAGATCTCTCTTTTTATTATTTTTCATCCAGGAGTTTCATTCATTTTGTCGTAGTCCACAACCATTAAAGCTCACACAGAAGCTAAGAAAGATAAAAATTATGAAAATTGCTTAGATAAACTACTAAACAAGCATCAACTTCAAAAAAACAAAAAAAGAAACGGTTGGGTCAGTCTAAAGGCATAAACACGCCTAAGTTGGCAATTTATGCTGAGGGTATGGAAAATATGCTTGCTTTCATGCTTTGTTAAATATACTTTATATAGAAAAAGTGCTAGAAAAAGATTTTACATTGCCATTTTGAGAGAGCCTCTTCGGGCGATGATGTTTCTAGGAACCAGGGTACTCTGAAGCAAAATAAAAAATGGAATTTTAGTCTAAATCAAGATCTAAATAAGACTAGCTAGTAAAGAATGTAAGTCTCAGTTTTATCATTATTAATGCTGAGGCTCGCTAACAGCTTTCCATTTATCATTTGACTGGCATATAGGTGTCGTTAAATTATCAACAGTAAAACTACCATCGAGTGTGGTTTTTAGTTTTAAGACATATTCATGGTCTTCTATATACTCCGGACACGACGAACAGTTCGTAGTAATGACATTGTAGAATCTGTAAAGGTAGCTTTTAAAACACCCATGTCCACTAAGTATTTGGGTCACATGAAAACCCAGGCCGGATTTCAACATAATTTTATAGAGAAGATTTTTTTTTGTCAACTAAGTTTAGCAACAACCAAAAAGCAAAATTTTTGTGGTTTTAGTTTTGAGCTACGACCTCCTGGCTCTAATATGTTCATACCAAGGAGGCCTTTTATCCAAATGTAATCCGAGATATTTTACACAATCGGATTTTGGAACTAAAACAATAAGCCCGTGTGCCAGACTCTGTTAAATGCCTGCTGAACATCTAGGAAAATTACACAACCATATTTCTTCTCCTCCAAGGTAATAGGTATAGTTTTCATACTACGATAACATTGTTTCGGTGTGCCGTGCACTGACACCAAACTGATGATCTGGAGAAATCGATTTCTTTTCCAGCTTTGGCAGTAAATATTCTTTAGTGTATTTTCGAATATATTGTCAGTGCGCTTATTAGTCTATAAGAAGATAATTTATTTGTCCGACTAGTTTGGCTTAGGTATCATTATAGTATCAGCTCATTTCCACTGCATAGGAAAAAGCTTAATTTTAACCTACTATTAAAAAGGAAGACCTAAAATTATAAACATTTCTAGGAAAGCTTTTTGATTGTGGAAGCAATGTTATCATGACCTGGAGACTTTGAATTTTTTAAGGCTTTATTTCATACTGAACCTCTGTGAGTCTTATGTGCGTAAGAGGTTTATTCGTTGGGCATGGGCAATAAATGTATGATGAAACGTCCTCACGTTGGCTGCTGCTACTGAGGTTAAATTTTAAATATTGCTGGCTTTCCAGATGTTATACTCTTTGTTGTTGTTTGGATCAATTTTTTTGAGATATTGTCCAATCAATTCCTTTTTGAGTGCAGCTAATCCAGTTTTAAGCTCCTTAGTTGCTGTATTGGAGGCTTCTTTGTCATTTTGATTCCTGCTGTTGTGCCATAACCTTCGAAGTCGTCTATTGTTATTAACCAATTTAGATATCTTATCAGAGTATGGTTGTGGCTAAGAAAGCGACTTCGTGTATTTTGTTAGTTAAAATCTTTGCTGCATCATCTAAATCCCTAGTTGAGATTTGTATTGGATTCAAGTCGAAATTGAAAAAGTTTAATATCGAAACTCTTATTTAATATATGCTGCTCCTGAGCAGTAAGTAAAGCAGGCAAATTAAAATGAATTTTGGAATGATCTGAGCTACGATCGTAATTATTTATTATTTCTAGTAGGTTAGCGTAAATTTCTTGTCTTCGTCTTGCTGAGATCTACAGGCCAGTAACCAGTAGAAAGAACATTTAAATTTTTTTCCATAATGTATTTATATAATTTGCGATCTTTGGGATTAGTAAGACGAGATCCCTACCATAGATGTTTGGCATTGAAATCACCACCAGCTAAAAATCTACTGGCATAAGTTATTTTCCAATGAAGCACAACAAACACCTAATAAATTATTCGCATCGATCTACTAAAACATATAGCTGCCATATGAACTGGTCGATCGAAATCAAGATAATCACTTTCATGTTACAAGAATTGCATCTGTGAAGAATATTATAGCTGCTGTGTTGCCGAAGTAAACGCCATTTCTTGTTTTTGATTTTTCATACATTTCTGAACCATTAAATTCAAACTTATAACATATTTGCAGCGTCAAGCAAATTTAGTAGGTCGCCAATGAACTATGCTAAAAAGTTAATGATTTTCATTAGCTTTTCAGCCAACAAAGAAAACCAATTAATTAAATGACTTATAATGAAAAACGTAATGAGCGTGACTAATAATTTATTGTCAGATGTAAAACGTAAAACAAAAGCTAGCTAATTAAATAACTAAAAATAGCACAGCCAAATAGTTGCATTGATATTTCAATATTGTTTTATCAATATTTATTGATTAGCACGTTTTGTTGTTGCACAACTATTGTGTTCATTAAACAATGCGCATGCAATAATTAACGGTCGCTACGCAAAAGTATTGAATATTGGCAACGGTATGTGATTGTAATAAATGTGTAAATATTTTTCTGCTACCTATTAACAACAAATCATTCATTACATGAATTATTCAACCGATATTCTCGCAGCAACATTCACTCAGCACCCACTCTGCACCGCTAGCGGAATGACAAAGCTGATTACGCCTGTCTCGCCTAAAATCGCATATTGCTAATCATTTGTCTGCGCTAATTGCGGCCTTTCCCCACSAAACTTTTGCCGTCGTGTAAACGCAACGCATAAATATTAGCCCTAAATGAGAAACATATATACATATATACAGATATATATACCAATATATATATATATATATGAAAATGCATATATATATATACATATATACATAAGGTAAATTAGTATCATAAATATATAGTATGAAATATATAGTATATATCTAAACATGAAGGTCTACCCTGAGTTTGGCGGCTTTGCCATAAGAAAAGAAAGGTTTGGTTGTTCACCAAAATTTATGGCAAATCATCAATAAACATAAAATGAGCTAAGGTAAAAAATGTAGGTGTGCGAGCGTGTGCCAGTGTTTGAGGTAAAGTGGCAGCGTCAAGCAATTCTGTGGCATGCAAGCTAATTTTACCTCAGCTGGCCACCACACGTATATTATTTATTTATGAACTGACTAAGTGACTAACGGTCGCACTGATTAATTGACTGCTCACTGTAATGTATTTGTTTGCTCTCATGACAGCGTTGATCCGTCATAATAACTCCGCTTGCGCGAATACGCAAAGACTATGTGGGTCTTAAATTTATTTCCGGGAATGCTTTTCTGCTTTTCCTGAAATTACCTTTTAAAATATGGCACTACCGTATTTTATTAGGGAGCGATATATACATATATAAGCATAAATATAGTGGTATGAGAATTTTTAGTTTAAAGCTAGAAGAAAATTTGATGTCATTGAGTTTTTTATAACAGAATAAGGAATAAAAAGCGAAAAATGTTGACACGCATGATTGCATGCTTTTTCATTTTGTGTTAGCAAGGGAAGATCCACTGCTCTTCAGCTACTCACTTAAGGTAGTCATTTGTGGAAAGTGGTGAAGTATCGCTTACTCGCTAGTCTAAAGTACAGCGAAGGCTTCTTAAACTAAAAAAATGGAAACTCTGTGGAAGCTGCTGAAATTTAGAGAAAAGATTAGTAACTGTCTTTGCTCATCGTCTGCTTTATCTTGAAAGCTTCTCAGACACATTCTCTCTGAAAGTAAATATTTTGGCCTTCTAGTTCTCAGGCTCTACTTAAAATCCGTTTCAGTGAATTTACTCAAAAGGGTCTTCAACATTATTTAATTTTAAAACAATTTCAAAAAAAAGTAAAAGGATACAATTAACCACAAATGTTGACCGGAGTATTTGCCAACTATTCTAAACATCTTTGATAGAAATAAACTAAGATATTATTACTGTCACTGTTTTTAACCGCAGACACTAAATTCAAATATATGTAGAACAAAGGGGATTACAATAGCAAAAGTCACCTGCAGTTTACATTTTTTTTTTACAAAAGTGTCATTCTCCCGCCCTTTAAACCATACGAACATATCTTCCAAATCACATAAGCAACATTAACAGAATTTTCTCATTATCTTTAGCACGCCTATCCACTCTAAAATGGATTAAATCGGAAAATAACTCTGTTCACTGCACCTATAATGGTACTATTAAAAAGGAATAAAATTGCGATAAATCAACGATTAAAGATACTATTTAGATACATAAATTTTTACATCTGACATGGCAGAGCCGGTACTTTTACGCGAAATTCTATATCTCGGTACCCGCCCGACCGATTTTAACTAAATTTGGTTCTTGGAACTCTCCTGCCACCTTATGCCCAAAACCTGGGAAACTAATAATTCGAACTTTAATTCAAAATGTTCTTATGACACAAATGTTCTTGTGACACGGTACATTATCCTGATGAAAAAGAATTTTTTCTTCTGCAAACCATGTTTTTTTCTCGAATTTTTTCTGTTTCAAAAAGTTGCAGTAATATTCAGAATTAATTATTTGCAATTAATTTACAAACAAAATTGTACTCGCATCCCAAAACACTGTTGCCATAACTATTTTAGCCGAATTCCGGAACGAACTCGCTTCGAAGCCGAACAACCAGTTTCACACCACTCTTTTGGTTCTTGTTTTAATCCAGAATCAAGATGATAGACCCACGTGTCATCCATAGTAATGAATCGATGCACAAAATCCACTTTATTTTTTTTAAATGCTCCAAATGTTGCTGAGAAAGTGTTTTTGTTCCATTGATAGTGAATGCGGCACCCATTGTGCACACATGTTTCTAAAACCCAAAATTTCACTTAAATTATAGCTCACACTGCCTAATGAGATGTTTAGAGCCTCTAATAAAATTTCTCTCCGTCAATCGAAAATCATATCCTGTATTTCGGCTATGATTTCTGGTGTTGATGCGCTTTTTGGACGTCCTTCACGTGGATCGCCTTCAAGGCTTGTACGACCACGTTTAAATTCAGCAACCCATCTTTCTACGGTTCTACTTGTTTTGAACTTCTGAGTGACTGTATGCTGCATATATCGGCCAATATTTGAGATATCTCAATGAAAATGTTTTTCTCGTAACAATGAATCTGTATACCTAAAATAGATAAAATGGGGCGTAATATAAATAATACCAAGATTTTCGAACATCCAGCCGTCTTTAGTGCATGTGATTGATGATTGTGCATATGTGCGGTACATTAATGAAATGCAGGCAAAATGTATTTAGTATGTGGCATATTAATTATACGTATTACTGGCAAAAATAGATAATACTACTCGCAACTCCCATATATTAAATATGTATAATGATTTTTATTTTGCTAACAACCTAAGTTCAAAGACGTCAGCCAGTGTATGAGTTATCTATAGTATATGCATATATAAAATTTCTTGGATTTCGATTGTCTGGTTGACGTTCTACACCTTGAGGTGTTGCCCTGGCTTTGATTTTAGCACGAAAAATCGGCTTTCAACGTTTTTTGCTTTTGAATATCTCTGGCTGCTTTTGATATTTATGAAATGGCTTGAATCAATTTGCCAGTTCCTCATCTACAAAAGTTTTTGTCCACCCAAGACTTTTTTCATCTTCCAAGCTAAAATCACTGCTTTTTAATCCTGCAAATCTCTTTCCAGCCAAAGCCTATTCATCATAAATTTCTAGCAAAATACTATGACTCTTCGCTGAGATTTATTTCATACTAAAGTAATGAAGAAGAAATCTCAATAAAAACTATTTTTCGATCACAAAGTTCGATATATTTGAGTGAAAAAAATTTTGTTCTTTACGCTGAACAACACACTTGCACTGATAGTGATATAGCAGATCAGTAGCTTTCCAACTCATGGAATAATAAGCAATTATCGTCATCCTTGGCGAACTGCAAGAATATAGTTAAACGCAATGAATAATAAATTGTGATGCCCTGAGGAATAGCTTCAAGCCCCACTTTTTATCCTTCGACTCATTCGACAAAGCCCTATAGAAACCTTTTTCGGTGCTGCAATAAAAACAAAGTCAACCACTATTTATTTGTCCCAACAACCCTTACTTTCCTTCAACTATATAAAATTTATTCCACATGCCTCAGCACCTGACCTAACAACTCAAACGCAATGGTTTCATTTACCAAACCACTCTTATTTCTCAAAAAGTAAAATCGCGAGCATAATATATAATTAAAGTGGAGCAAGGCTGTTATCAGCAATGATCGATAGAATTGTCAATTTACATTGTGTCCATAAAATTTATTTTCTCCTGCCTCTCTTCGCGCTACTTGCAAACCATCATTAGCATAGCGAGTGATTTGCATTACAGGCGGCCATTGTCAAAGCTAATTTTACTGTTATTTTTCAATTTAGCGCCTTCGGAAATCCATCAGCAATAAATTAGTTACATGCCACCCAACTCAACGCATTAAAATGACCCAACAAACTGCCAGAAGTGATTTAACTTTAATTGATTTCTTTGTCTGCCTTTGAGATTGGCAATTAAATGAAAGCTAAAATCATAACAAAGTATACTAAAATTGCCTTAAAAGCAAAATCACTTCAAAACAAATAAACAACACAGCCAAGCCACAAACAAAAACACGAGTAGAGGGGGGGGAAATAAAAATCACAGCTGCCTTCAACAACATATGGTTGCGACCCGCAACGCATTAAAAGCAAAATAAGAAGAAGCAGGGCCCAATAAGTAGCAGTCGACAGACCGAGATTCACGCACTAGCGAAGGCATTGAAACTAATTTGGCCAACTTCGAGTTAGATTAGGGCGTTGGTGGGGGTTCCACGAAGGTTACACATAAAATTGGTATATCAGCCGCATTCCCCAAGGGCACATAAATAACATTCGTTTCTAATCATAATAAAATTGACAAACCGTTCTGCAATATGGCGCACCCAAAATCGAATAAAAACAAAGACCAACAATAAAAACAAAAGGCGATAAAGTCATATAAATGCTTGGCGAAAGTATTAAAGGAAAATGATAAAACCGCTCAACARCCATAACCACAACAACTTGACTGCCAGCGCCAACTATAACTAACACAGCAGACACGCAAAATCACTTTAACCTTAATCATGGCAGCAAAGAAAACCACTATACGCCAACACCACCACCACCGCGCGCCACGCAGCGCGACGTCTAAACACTGCGAGCGCGCATTAATCCTACGCGTCAGCTTGTATGCCAGCAAACAAAGTGGATAAATGATAAAAGTGTCAGCGCCGAGCAGCCGCGATAATGAGCGCCACGCACACATACACCAACAACAAAAGTACACTGTTATCAGCACTCAAACACACGCGCGTCCTTTCCTCCAAGCACACACACACACACACACACACACATTTGCATACATAGTTTGTGCTAAGGACGGTGGCAAGCATAAGAAAGCATATTGCTGCAAGCAAATGTAGGGCAATAAATTGGGTGTGGCAGCTACAGGCGCTGCGGCATGCAACATGCAAGCGCTGATGGCAAAACTCGCTTTCAATCACTCAAAATCGCAGCGGAAATAGAAAAGCTATAACGACCACTCTCAAACAACCATGCAAATGTAGATAAAAAGCGATAAAATATAACAAAATTTACAGTGGTACATGTATGTGTTCTTGCTATTATTGTTGTGCCGCTTAGTTGCCACACCCCAGCGCACGCATTGCTATTACTTTGCAACAATCACTTTTGGATTTATGAATGTGCGTTCAAATGCCATGCGTGAATAGCGCCTACATATTGTAATTTACCGCTAGGCACACTAGGCACACACCAACCACACATACAAACAATACGCACACAGCAACACACGCAGCTGTGTATGTATGCGTACGTGTTTGCGCTCCCGCGGCAAATGTGTGCATTCAATTGGAAGCGGAAGCTCGCTAAATTTATATTTTATTGCTGAGTATCCATTCTACAAAATTAATGTTGACAACATGCACAGCAGCTACCACAACAACAATAATGGTATTAGTAAAATAGTGGTAATTTTACATCATTCAATTGAATGACTTTAAACGTGTAAAGAATTACATATATGACCGTTACAAATCGACACTGTGAATAATGTATTTAAAATTAAATTTTTTTTTAACTTAACTATTTAAGGTTTTGAAAAATGTTTAGAAAATCTGCGTCATTATTTCATGAAACTTGTTTTACACACAAGGAAGCTCAGCTATTGTCAAAACAAAAGTCCCTATAAATTCAAACTGAAAGCTATGGCTGTTGGCCAAGAAGCGACGAGGCGAACCGTTCCCATGACGGTCAGATCTACGCAGTTATGCCTACAGACTCCTAACTCGGCAGCATTTCGCTGAAATATATTGTTGATAATTTCTGCACTTATAACAACACCAACAGGGAGTATGGTGTATTCAGAAATTGTAAGGACAACTGCCTAGGCATAATGACCCTGTGAACATTTTTCATAGCACAGAATAAGTTTTAAAATGTGTTTTGGTAAATTGTTTACTGTAAAATATATTTTCGTATATCCGATAAGAGTTCAGTGTTCAATGAAAAATTGCCTGGCCTGGAAAAATCGCCTGGCAGCCTGCGAGACGTCCCCTTGTACGTTCCGACATCAGTCAAGTCTACCTAACCGGACAGGATTCGGATTTTTATCCGGCCATAGACTGCCAATGCTATAGAATTTAACAGCTACAACAACAATAACAAAGTCCACTTGTGTACAATCTGACTGCTAACATTATAGTTACAGAGTTGCAACAGCTTCGGCATGGATTTCGTCTCAATTGGCACACATTTTCACCAAAATGGCAGTTAATTAGTTGAAATGCCATCTATGGAGTCACTCAGGGTGGCTGACGAGGCCACTTTTCAAACATAAGCTTTATTATATTTTGCTTTTATGAGGATCGAAAAGAATYTTAAAGGCTTCAAACAAACAAACTACAGTTTAAGCCAGCATTGCTGCTCTCAATTCGCGAAATTTTTGGACAATAAGTGATATTCAAAAGAGGTGCCACAAAATAACTTATCATAGCATAAACTTAATTAGATTCAACTATCTCTTGGAGAGAAAGTAATTAAAGACATTCGTTTTAGCAACTTTTATAAATAAGTGAATTCTTCTCATAAGTCATTATAATTTTTCACTTCACCTGAAGTGACAAAATAATCAACATTCTCCAACAAAAATAATTCTTTCATAATCATTTCGTTCTTTTCACCTTCAAATATTAATTTTATCACACGGAATCAAATCTGTTGAATACGGTAGTTGATTGCTGTTATTTATTGCGTTTTCGGCTTTAAATCCCTCACAGTCGTGGCTCGATGCGATGGTGCATTATCATAGTGTAAAAACCATAAATTGTTCTTCCACGATTCTGTCCATTTTTGACGAATGTTTCCACGCAAACGGATCAATACGGCTAATTGGAACTTCATATTGACTGTCTGTCCCTCTGAAACAAATTTATGATGCACCAAACCATGATCATCACTTTGATTTTTCAGGTTTTTTTTGGTTTCGACCCGTTTTTTCGCTTCATTTCAATGATTGTGTACTTGTTTGCATTTCAAACAAATAAACTCATGTTTCATAGGCAGTTATATTACTATACATGAATATGGGAGCGGAAAACACACGATCAAGCATATGCAAAGAAATCTGTTTACGGCACTCAGCTTTATTGGGACGAGTCCAGCAAGAACTGGTTTCATACTCAAAATATTCAACAAAATCATTCCAACGAACTCGAGAGAGTTGTCGGCCTCTCTAACACTTCCCTACGATTTTAAAGCCTCATATCCTTCACTTTTTTAATATTTTCATCAGTGGAAGAGGTCGAAGGTCGTCCAGAACGAGGCATGTATTCAACGATCTGTCGACTGTCTTTGAAGGCTTGGAACCACTCGTAGACTTATGTTTGAAATAAAACTGAATGAACGTAAGACTTTCGCCCACGAAACGTTCCGGTTATAAACAAATAATTTTAGACAAATTCCATGTTCGATACATTTATCCATTGTAATAATCGCAACGCAATATTGAGGTGTGCCGTTTTGGCACAGTAAATAAAATTTTTTTGAAACATCTCCGAGTTCTTTCCGAGAATGTCATTTAAATGATTCATCTAACCAACATAGAATTGAAATCAAAGCGAACCTTTCTCGATCAAGAAATAAAGTCTACAATATTAAGATTCCACCGATGAACAATTTATTTTAATGCATTTTAAGGCACTCATCTAGTGTGACGCGGTGCGAAATTTGATTTGACGGCATCAGCAGCCCCTATTTCTTCCGAAAAGAGGCAGGAAATTCCATTACTATCAACAGCGAGCGTTATAATATGATGCTGGTCCACTTTTTCTCCCGGAATTCGATAAAATCGACGCGTGCGATAATTATTTCTAAACAGCCGGTGCGCCGCCTCATGTTTCTGTCCAAACATGGACACAATGCCTGTAAAGTTTGGCCACTCTTCAATTTCGAGAACTGGCCTAGTCAACTGACCGCCGAAATCATGCCATTAAACGATTCTTCATTACTTTCTCTGAGTGCATGTTAAATCAAAAATTTCTAAAAATGAGCAGCAACCAAAATGCTGCATGTGGTCAACAAAAATTGGGGGAGTACATTTTCTTCAAATCATATATGGCTGAAAATTAACTGTATAGCAAAAAAAAGAACAACACACATTTTGAATTAATTTCTTGTGTTTTTTTTAATCATTTTAACCTTCACATAGAAATAATAATATCCATCTGATTCTCTCAGTGCGTTATCGATTGTTTTGCCCTTTGAAAAACCGTCTCTTAACTATAAAATTTTTATTTTACCATTTGCCGCTAGTTACGCATAAATTGCCTCTACCAATAGGCACAGATATGGCCACATACAAACTGAACATAAAGCGTTTAAGGCAATGGGTCTAATTTTATTTATGAACGCAAGTATTCTAAGCGCGTAACTTTGTTGATAATTTATTAGCGCTGAAAGCAGAAACTAAAGGATACAAAAACCCGTCCGAGCGAGCTGTCCAAACACATATATTTTACAACAACATTTACAACTTGTTTTTATTTGTTTATTACGGTGCTTTTGTGCGCTTACACAGCTGGTTAGCTACTAGGTTATGTAGTTAGTTAGTTACTTGATACTGAGAGCTTGGCAGCAACCGGCGACTGAAGTGTAGACATGAAGAAGGGTACTCTATACCCCCCAATCATCACTTTATCCATTTTTAGTTCCGTTTCAGTTTTTTTTTTTTTTGTTTTTGGAAATGATTGGCTACAAACTGGTAATACAATGCTGCGCGTTTGTTTGCCTTTGCTAGCAGCGAGAGTGTGTTGGTTACACAACCACACTACGTGCATACACACGCGCAGACACGAACAGGCACTTCATTAAAAGTTTAGTCGTAAAAAATCCACCACTTTACTGCTGCGCCGCCAGAACATAACCGACAGCCTAACGGACAACACCACCACAACAACAACAGCGAGGTGGATGAACAATCCATCTGTTACGCACGCACGAAGGGGCCAACAACCGAGCCGCAGCCAATAACGCAACATGCAAACAAGCGGTCTATCTGCCTGTCCGCTTCCCTGTCTGTCTGTCTGTCTTCGTGTACTCACTCCTTCAACTAGCAACAAAATTCGAAATTCGCCTCGCTCCTCAACCTGCCTGTGGGTTATTCATCATGTGTGTCATGTGTGTTTGCATGCATACGTGGTTTGTTATAATATATATAAGCGCTGCCAGCCAGTAAGGCATGACGGTCATCTGCCAAGCAAGAGCAACACTTACGACCACTCATTCATCACACCCCAGTTGCCAGTCACTCATTCAGGCAATCATTCAGTCATCAAGTGTGTCCACTCTTGTACCTTCAACAGCCAATTCCCCGGCTCTCTCGAGCTCGAAGTAAGTATATCTCGAAAGCTTGTTTGTGTATCGAGTTAAGACTGATACACCCATCGCGTCTGCCAATTCAGCAGCTACTCCGCACCACACTTCACTTCCCCGCTAGAGCACTTATAAAATGCCTCGGCGCTGGATACGAGTATTGTGTGAATGGCTCATGTTGCTCGTTAAAACTCCAAAACTGAAATTGGCTCTAAAACATGCGACTGTTGCAAGGCGGCTGATGTACAGTCTGTGCAAAAATTTCAACTCGCTATTCAAGTCCAGTAAATAATGTAGCATTTTCTTTCAACAGTGGTGCTAGTTATGGAGCTTTAACAATTTTCGCTTTAAATAATCTCCAGATAGACTATATTCAGTGCTTGAAAAGATTTGGAGAAAATAGGGTGGAAATTCCAAGCATCCAGTTCGAATCTTTGTCTTTCTTTATTTGAAAGACCATGAAATCTTTTCAGAATATCCTAAAAACTCTATTTCTAGACGTATTTAATAATTTTGATATTGCTTTTTGGAAGGAAAAAAACAAAAGTAATATTTCTGGGTCAAATTATTGTGTCAAAGGAGCCCCCTTAGTAAGCTCCCGTCTTTCTAATACAATCATCTCCTTCAAACAGTGTATTAAGTTGCAAGTAATGCCTTCAAGGTAGGATAAAAAAATAAATATATATAAATATAAACACTTAATATATTTAGAAAAAAATTCTACACATCGTCTTCCCAAAAAGTTTTGAGTTGGCGAAGGAACCGCCTCAAAACAAAGTATTTAGAAATAAATTTCATAATACATTAGTTGACTCACTCATTTATTATACACTACTAACTAGACATGAATTAAAAGGTTCAGTAATTTATTGTTCTTAAAAATTGCTAACTGAATAGTTTTTGAACCAAATGTACATACGTCAATATGCCCTGAATACCAGAATGCCAGTACGTTCTTCGCTAGTTCGCTTATATGTATGTATGTACATATTTATATATGTTTTTTTGTTACCACTGATCTGATGGTATCTCTCTTTTGTTCTGGAGGTTCATATATTAGCTTGTTTCGACTTTTTATGGCATTTTAATTGTTGTATGTGCCAAAGTGCCAATGTCAAATTAAGATTGCGCATACGCCATGTCAATCACACAGCTGACACACAACCAAATAAGCACCGCATGCAGTACAATTCGTTTAGTCCATAGTTGTACAGGGACATCAAAAACACACACTCCCATAAAGACATACACACACACTCTCATAAACACGAGCACAGACACTTTTGCCAACTTCTGCTTCATTATTTCCTTCTGCATTCGTCCTTGTCATTTCGTGCTTGTGACGCTTCCCATTCGCAGATTGACGTTGTGATTCGGGTTGTTTATGCTTGTGGATGCCAATTTTAATTACTCAAATGCATTTTGGTGCTCATATAATTTTCGTACACACTTAAAGTGACTCGAGTAATTTCACACTTGAATAAGCCACGCATTGTTGTTGATATTTTGAGTGTTATTTCTGCTTTCAAATGCACGTTCGTGCACGCTTATGAGCGTGTAACATAATTTTCATCACATTACATGCTTTTATGCACAGTTATGTGGGTAAGTGTTGGTGTGGGAGCTTGATTTGTTGTCTTACTAAGTTAGTTGATTTGATTTATTTAAGTAAAAAGAGTGTGTTCTAACAGCTACTTATTGACGTTATTATATAATAAATAACGTGTGTTTTAATGAATATAAAAATGTAAGTCGGTGAGTATTTTAATATTTATTTTAATCAAAAATTGTTGCATATAATTGTTTGGCATTTATTTGAGTCATCTTTGATATATACTTAAATAACTTATTCATATATATACACAAATCGTTATTGAAGAACTTCAAGTTCAGCGAAAGTCGAATTTGCTAAATTAATGAAGTGACCTTTCTTTTAAAATATTACGAACTTTAAATTGACTTCTTCACATGTAGAACAAAACTGTTTATAAATAACAATTATAAATTGAAATTTGTACATATGTACATATATATCGCCTTAGTGCAATATCTCATGATAGTTATTTATATCATGCAACAAATTTTGACATGTTGAATTATTAAAGATTATAATTTAACTGTGGAGATTTTTCTACTGAAGAATATACCTAGAAAACTACTAATTCTTATTGCTTAGAAATATTTTATAAATTGGCTGTAATTTTTTATTCTCAAATAAGCATCATTATACCCTAAGCAGAGTATATTAAGTTTGACATGATGTTTGTAACACTCAAAACGTCAGAGGGCCTATAATATATATGTGCTCTATATATACAGTGAGTATATGTTTGCATATTTGCAATTTCGTAGCGAATGATAAAGAAAACAGTAAAACAAATGGTAAAAAGTTTAACTTCTTCATTCAATAAATAATTTACTATATAACTAGCAAGAAAATATTAACGATTAGGTGCACAAAGGAATGCAATGAACACGAAAACAATTCATATGTAATCATTTCTGCCCCTTTTGATATTTTAATTTTCTTATCTGCAAACAAAAATGTTAAACTTAATTTTATTATAATAGTAATATTTGATTCATAATGCTTTTCATATGTTTTTTCATACGTTCAACAAGATTTTCCAAGCCAAAGCTATAAGGTGACACTTCTCAAGCACCTTTTGCTATACATTTTCGGGGCTTGATGGAGCTGATTGATATTATGTCAGTCCTCTTTTAACTATTGAACACTGAAGTCAGTGCTTTGAGCCGGCCACTTCATCAACTGCAAATTTTGATCCGTCAACCATTTCTGCGCGACTTTTGCAGTGTTTATTCAGATCCCATCCTGCTGAAGCACTATTTCAGTTTCGTTGTAAGCACAGCGATAAATAAAATCGTAAAGATGATTCTTTAATGTATGTAGATATCCCTCTTTGTTCATTATTCCTTTCATTTTATGCAGTGGTCCAATGTTCCACGAAATGAAACAGCTCCCAGCCATTACATTGCCTCCACCGTGTTTTACCGTTTGCATAGCGTGGTGTCGGTAGATGTATTCAATATTGCTTTCCATCTGACTGAAATCTATTGAATTTAATTTCATCTAACCAAATCACTCATTTCCAGTCAACTATGGTCTACTTTTGTTGCTGTCTGACAAAACTTAAACATGCCAGACCATTTTTCTACAAACAATGCAGGTTTTTTTGCAGTGCTGCAAAGCACCCTATTTTTCAAAGTGCTCTTCCTCCAGTCCATCGGCTTAAATTTTTTTTTTTTATTTCTACGGAAGCCACCATAGGTGTTAAGAACTTTTCTTTTCTCAAGTCAGACATCATATTTCGAGTATCCGCATCTGTTAAAAGTCGAGGACGGTCCCTTAGCGGGTTTTCAACCGAAACATTGCAACTTTTTCGGACGCATATGACCACCGACTGACTTATTTTAAGTTTATTAGCTATTAATCCGGACGTTCAGCGCCGGTACTCGCTTGTGCCTTCCACCGTATATATGAATGATCAGCGTGATGACCTAAATCAATTTAGCTATGCGCGTTAGTCTGTCCGTCCATTCGTCTGTGCATATACGAACTAGTCCAGCAGTTTCTGAGACCATATTCTGAAACTGTGTACCCGCATTTTTCTCTTTATTAAGCTGTGCATTTGTCGAAGGCCTATAACGGAACAATCTATATATATAAAAAGTAAGTGTCACGTTGTTTGTCCGCGATGGACTCCTAAACTGCACCGATTTTAGTAAGATTTAGCACTATGTGTCCAGTTCGAAACAACTTAGAAGATAGGATATTAAAAGCAATTCAGAAATAAAAAATACATTGAAACTTCTTTTAAATGGACGCTCTATTAAGCGTACAACTCTATCTACTGGATAGAAAGGCTGGTAACCAAACATTGAGAAAGCAGCTTAAATTCGTTATTTTCCGAATGAAATTTATTTGTATGAACATTCTTATACCTGCGTTTTCACTATATTTAATAGTTTATGATATAAATAATCGTGTAAAATGTATACCACTGCAACGCGGAGCTGGATCCCCTAGTAGCATATACTATATATTAGATATAAGTCTCTTATATTGAATTATAGGCACGGGCATGGCATGATCTTATTGAAGATAGAAGATCGAAAACAGCATTTTCTGCATATTCCACTGTCTTACTCTCAAAAGGTTAATGTAGTTCAAGGAAGGCGAAAATTAGCTATGGTATCTATCTAGAGGTGCTGTTAAGGCATACACCTAACGTAACAGCCTAAAAAATGCAATTTTTGAGAATTAAAAAAAAAATATTCTGTCAACTTTTAATAATTTTAAGGGTATATTCTCCCATACATACTATATTTCAAGAATTCACAGTCAAATTTTGAGGGCAAAAATTAAATATTGTTCGAATTACACGGGATCTTCAACGGCGCTTCGTTTTTGGTCGTTTCACCTGACAAAATTTATTTTTATTCAAAACAAAAAATTATTGAAATTATCTGCAATTATTTTCTTGTTATGATAGTTCAAAAACTGTAATATATCAAAATAAAATAATTCAAAGCGTTCATATTACAAAAGCATTTTGTATCACATGACCTCAACTGTTATAATCCGTCAATTGAAAAATTTACACACACACGTCAAATAGTTGGTCACATAACAACATAGCGAACAGCCACTCAGCATTAATGGCAATATTAAACCACTTACCCTGACATGCGACCATTCCAGCGCCAGAATTTGCTTTGTAAATGCACACATACGGTTTCCGCTGCTCATCATTCAACCGTTTCAAAGAAAAAGTTAATCGCCAAAAGCTACTCATTAATAAATATTCAATTTGTGGACAAAGCGCTGCTGCAAAAATTAATTTCGCCAGCTATCTACATATGTAATACCACTGTGTGTGTATGTAAACGATGAAACAGCAAAAAATCAAACGAGAATGTATTAACCGAAAACAATTGTTACGTAAGTCACGTACACACTGACAGCTGGATTTTAGCAGAGAATTTTAAATCGCCACCAAACAATATGTCAATTAATGTAAATAACGTAGCCGTGACATTTATCCAATTGTCTGTGTTTACTATGCGTGCAAATGGTAGAAGAGCAGCAGAAGTGGAGAGAGAGTGAAATAGCGATAGACCTCGAGTTAAATAAGTGCACATATAGTGAATGAGCACAAAAAGCGGAGGTAAATAATTATCGTGCATATTTTTAATTAACGTATAAGCACCAAAAGTTAATTAAATTACGCGATAATAACAACAATTGAATATGAGACCGAATATGTGCGACGGCAGGCACACACACAGCAGCGCGTTTGCGTGCAGGTGAGCACTCGAGCAGAACAATAAGCGACACACAATGCCAAAGCGTCGAGCTTCAGCGGCTAGCGCTCGGACAAAAGACGCAGAGGTTGGTGGATGGAGTGGCGTAAGTGCACAGAAATAAGTATAAATGGGTTCTGATATTGGTATAATTAATTAAAATCCGCTATTTATACCGTTGATCAAACATGAGTATACAACAGGTACAAACGCTGATAGCCACATGAACACATACACACACACACATTTTTATGATATTTGCATTGGCTGTGACCACTCGCATTCGTATTTGCATGAATACTTAGTCAAGTGTGCCGTGGCCAGATATGAATTTGGTGCAGATTACAGTTGTGGCGCATAGAAAAAGCGCGTATAATTGGAAAAGTGGAAAAGTTAAATTAAATACTTGTGAAAATGCGCGCGGCAATAGAAAAACCTTATGCAAATAGCTAAAATAAATAATGGAAATTGCTTGCGAGTATTTTTTAGCGTGTTGGTATTTATTTTAAGCGATCGGTTGCGGTATTTATGTGAACACAGAAGTTTTTGTTATTATTTTGGGTAAAAAAAAATTTTTTTTTTTGGGTGCAGATATTTTCCTATCAAAAATATGTATGCAAAAATAATATAAATTTTCAGCGAATTGTATTTTTGTTTGAAATTTATCTTTTTCTTACTTGTTTTTATACTCTTGTAACATCTTGCTGCAGAGTTTAATACTTTTGTTCAACTAACGGTTGTTTGTATCACACAGAAATAATTAAGGTAGATATAGGGTTATATATACCTATACAACTGTTCAGGATAGCTTTAAAGTACGCTACCTTACGACCAAAAATTGCCAAAATTCAATAAAAGCAGTACAAGCTACTATCCTTTCTTGCCAATAGTAACTTTGTGTATCAAAAATGGGTTGAACTGGGTCAACAATTCTATGAGCCCCATATATCTCTTATAAAGATTTCACCTTAGGTATTTTCCTGGCATTGATTCTTCTAAGTTGCAAGAGTATAAAATGGTCGGTGGCACCCGAACTTCGCCCTTCCTTACTTCTTTTAATTTACATTTCCATTTAAACTTTTCCTCAAGGTATAAAATTCTGGGTAAACATTTTTTCTCATTGGAGGCTCTTAATTTTACCTTGTCCATTTGTGATAACTTGTATCATTGACCCACAAAACCTACACCTAGCGGGTTCTTCTCCGCGCATATACAATAACTCCGTGAAATATGTGTAGGGGAGGACACCACTAGAGTAGAAGAGCTTTTTCACAGATGTATCGAAGCTCATGGAAAAGATTATGGTGGGTGGTGTGAGTTATCAATCAATAAAAAGCAACCAAACCCAAGTTCCATCAGCATTAGAAGTTGTTTCCCTGTTTTCGTGTATTCGGGCGCTGGATATACGAACTTCGTGCAAGCTCAGTAAGCGTTGGTCAGTAACCAGGACGGTTAGATTTCAAGGTCCTAACTGGATACTGTTCCATTTGTACTCACGCGGTGAGGCTACAGATTTTGGAGGATGCAGCTTGTCAAGGTTTAATGAGAAATATGAAATGGAAATATCAAGCCACTTTCTCTTCCGTTGTCCATTTTTCGTCAGACTAAGGTTGAGGCATCGCGGTTGCTATATTTTTTACGAACTTGGTGGAATGCCTAGATGTAAAGTTCTGATTATTAACAAAGTGGCTTATGGAGGTTGATGAGCTGACGTTTATAGTACTTTGGCACAAATATCCTCTCTTTCGTTTCAAAGCCAAAGAGTTCTCCTAAGGGTGCCCTTCATATTTTAATTTGATAAAAGAAAAAGCCCTCTGAAACTTTCGGTTGCTTAACTCGAAACAAATGTATTTAGAATTTGTTGTTACACAGCTCCTCCACACATTTCTTTCTAATTTGTTTGTACATGGTAAATTCTCCTTCTTTTGCTCGACTATGGCCCTTTTTCGCAGCAATTAATATGGTTTATTAAAATATCATAAATGCATAAAAAGCACGATAAATGTCAAATATATTTACATCTAAAAAAACATACATACATAAGTACTTAAATTATTATACAGAGATTTATATTGCATGAATGCAGTGAAACTATGAAATTAAATTTTGGCTGGCAACAAAATCACTTAAGCTGCAAAAACAGCATGAAAATTTATTAAAGTCACTTTTTTTGCATTGGCAAGCCTTTTGTGCCGCAATTATGCGCGTGTTCGAGCAAAAAATGTCAATTTATTTTATTGTCAATGTCAAATCGATATATCCGCATGCTTGTTTTCAAACAAAGTATTTTAATGGCTGTTGCATTAATATATTTACGCTGCACACACGCATAATTCATAAGTAAACTGATACTTTTATTACCATACCCACACACACACACACACAGCGCTGGATTTATTATGCTTGTTTAAGGCTAACTATGCGCTTTAACGCATTTTGCATGAACTCTTTAAATTTTACAGGCTATTTAAAATATTTAAGCGTAATTATCGTGCTATAAATATTTTCATGTTTTTTTTTTTTTTTTTTTTTTTTAATTATAAGCAGCTATATCATAGTTGCATGCAACTTGTAATGAACTGTAGTATAAGTGACTGCATAAAATGCCTTTCATCGCTGGCAATAAATTGTAATAATACAAAGCACTTTATTAAGTATAGTATTACACTTTTTCCATTATTTTTGGTGAGAATATTTGTGTTTAATATTCTTTGCGGCAATGAAAAAAATATTAAGTAAAATATTAATTTAAGAATCAAATCTAATGCGAGTTTTCCATGAAATATCTTTCTCTGCAAATAACAAGTTCTTGTTTCTAATTCTAACATATACGTATGTATATATAATAGGTTGTCAAAAAAGTCTTGCTGTATTTCTTGCGATATTTTTATTGAATTTTCAATTGTTCATAAAATTATTTTTGAGGACTCATGCCCAGCTCTTGATCGATGCTACGGCTGCTACAATGCCGGTATCTTTCGACCAATTCAGCGATTTTATCGCAATTTTCGACGACAGGCCTTCCAGAGCGTGGCGCATCTTCGACCACCTCTACACCAGAACGAAAACATTGAAACCATCATTGTGCGGTGGAAATGGAAACTGTATCGGGTTCATAAACCGCACAAATTTTATTGGGGGCTCGAGACGCATTTTTGCCTTTAGCATAGTAGTACTGTAAAATATGCCGTATTTTCTCTTTATTTTGCTCCATGTTTGCGACGCTACAACGCACGAACGACTTAAAAGAAACGACAATTAATCAAAAACGTGTTAGCGCGTGAAATGAGCTTTGCAAAACGGTATGCCATGACCCGATGCGACGAATGAAACTAGAACTACGCGCTCTCAGCGCCAACTAGCAAAAATACTTTTTTGACAACATAATATATATATAGAATTTATTGCTAACAGTGCGAGTGATTTCATGTTAACTTTTGTGCCAAACCATGGCTTTATATAGGCCAACAAGCTCCTCATTTCTTGAGATATCGATGTAAAATTTTGCACAGGTGCTTTTCTTTCCAAGACACTCCACATGTGCCGCAACCAGTGATATTGGAGCACTTTAACATATAGCTGCCCTACAAATGACCAAGTCATTGTTAGAAGAAGTTTTTCACTTGACGAGATATCGTAACAATATTTAATATAGATTTCGGTCCAAATCAATGGAATAATCTCCAAAGACATTGTTCAAACCGAGCCTCTATAGCATATACATAGCTTCCATACAAACTGACCAATCAAAATCAATCCTTTGTAGGGAAAACGGTTTTATTTGACAAAATATCTTTACCAAATTTGGCACAGATTATCAGCCACCGAAAAACTTACTCAAGTCAGAGCACTATAGCATATAGCTGCCCTACAAAGATGACAGCTGATCGATTGAAATCAAGATAAAGTTTTTACTAAAGTAACTTGAATTAAACTGGAAGATAAAAAACTCGAACGTTTTCCGTTGAATGCAAACCGTTGGTCGCTTATGCTTTTAAATTTAGTTTTACACACACTTGCTAGTTGAATAGCTACCGACGTTACTTAACGTTTTATCTCGTTTTTAAAACTAACCCTAATAAAATTATTTTTTATGAATTTTAAAATACATTTCACATTTAATAATTTGACATATGTAATTTATCAAAACAAGCATACAACATACATAAAGGCAACTAAATATTTCATGGGAATCCCTTTCATCACGATGGAGCATATCACGTATACGTCATGTCGTACAGTCGCTGATTACAAAAATGCATACACATGTAATGTATTTGAATGAGTGCTTGCTTCTTTTATTTTCTGTTTTTTTATATTAATATGATTTATGTGCATGCATAAATGATTTTTTGAACAAAGCGCTAAAACAGATTTGATAACTCCAACAAATGACATTTGTTTTGAGCTGGGCGAGATTAAATCACCCAAAACGGCGAAAGAAAGCATGAACATAGGCGCAATTACATAAAACCTTTGTAAATTTTTTTTGTGATTTGTGCTTAGTAAAATCCATGAAATACATGTACTACTGCACTTGGTATCAAATATTTTGATATTTCAGCATTATATTAAAAAAGAATTAAAAAGTAAGTAACAGTTCGAAATTCTGTAATCAAATTTTCGTGTTACTGAATTTGCTATTACTAATATTCAAAATGTACTAGCGGCAAATTTCTGGGTTTTTTATAAAAATAATAATTTTTTGGTGGCTACTTTTAGAATATTATGAGGTTATCTCTGAACGTCATGGTGTGTATAAAATATTTAGGTATAAAATTTTCTTGGCCGGGTCAACTCTACAACCAGCTATTAAACCATTTGTATATGCGAATCGCTTTACTAATACTTTTACAAAAAAGAATTTATATATCACAGAAATTAATTTCCAAAAATCATGTTAAAGAAATTGCCATCTTTAGAGCGCAATCTTTTCTGAATAGAATCTCAGGGCTCCTAAACAGAGTTACTCTAATTTGTTTTCCGAAGAATATTATTATACATTTCCCTTTAAAATCGAATCTAGAGGCATTTCTTGTTTACCAAGGCACAAGAGCTAAAAGCATACACGGCAAAATTGGCAATTTTCACTGACCCAAACTAGTTTAATTCGAAAGATTTAGTCTTAAGTAAAAATGTAATTTCCCCATTTTTCGAAATTTACTTCTATAATCGAAATATTTGCCTCCTAGTTACGAAATTGAGCTAAATTTTTCAATAATTCGTAAATATAGTATATATGTAAACTCATAAAAAAGTAAAAGATTGGGCAATATTCACTTCCTAATTTTCATTGTGTACCACTAGGCTCTGATGGCCATCACGATGGAGGATTTTTCCAAGTGCTATGATGACTGAAAAATTCGTTGGCATAAGTGTAGGGGGGGATTACTTTGAAGGAGGTGAAGTACTTATACAAAATTCAGCCTTCATTTTAATCAGTCAAGTAAGCCAGTCGATACATGGAACTTTTAAATTCTCTCATTCTTTCATTGCATCTCTTCAAATTTCAATCATGACAATGCGGGGTCTACTCCTAATAGCGTTTTCACTTGTCACATATCGAAGAGAGACATGGAGACGTTGGAGAAAAAATGCAATGAATATTTTCATGGGTGAATTGAAACTGCGAAGGAAGGATGTAAAGGGGATTTTCAGTAAGGACCTTTCTTCTAGTATAGTTTTTGAAACAAAGGTGGCCTGTCATTAGGATAGCAGAAGATGTATTGCTTCGAATCGCAGTATCTTCCTGAGAGTTGAGCATTCACTCTGACTGCAAAGCTGCAATACTAACCTTGCGCTCGCTGTCAGTGCATTCAAAGTTAGTTGAAAAGTATCCTTACTATCGATAGCATCACTTTATTTTATTAACAGATTAGTCTGGGTGCCTGTTCATAGCGGAATTGCTGGAAACTGCAAAGCGGAAATCTCGCAAAATAAAAACAAATAGGGTTTCTGTTGTCTTTTTGCGCTCTACCGCTGGGACTCTCGACCCCACGTGAGCTTAGCAGAGGCTGATGAACAATCAAGATCCTGCTCTTCCTATGCTACTACCAAAGTTTTCAAACAAGCTTTTCTTCAATCAACTTTACATTATAAATAAATAAGCGCTTAATAAACTATTCTTATCTTCCTATATTCGATGTTGCTGCATCCAATACAGAAGAGTTGTCTTGCAAGTCTTTAGTACTTTGACCACTTTTAATTCAACCAACATTTAACGGTATAAGGGTATATTTCGCAAGTACAAGTATAGTTGCTTTACACATGAAAAAATACGATTTGAATATGAACTCTTTTACTTTTAAAGATATGGAATTTGAATATGAGTTACGTCATACCGCAGAAATTAAATCTCAAAATAATTTGTTTCAAGTAGACGGTTTAAACTTTGTAGGAAAGCTCGAAAGTTTTTCATAAAGCCATCTTAGAAATTTTAAAAAATCTCAAATCCTTAAAACCTAATTCCCAAAAGAAATTCTAAAAATATTAATTTTTTTAACATTTTTAAGTAAGCTGAATTAAATTTAACTTAATTTTCTCTAAAATATATAGAACTCCACCCCAGCTAGCTGGATGGCTTTATATAGCACGCTGCGTTAGAGTGTTCACCGCGGGCTTTAGTAGCCTTGCATTTTTTTTTTTTTTTTTTTTTTTTTTTTTTTTTTTTTTTTTTTTTTTTTTTTTTTTTTTTTTTTTTTTTTTTTTTTTGTTTTGTGGTACCCTGTGTTCATTTTCATACACAAGAATGTTCTCTTTCAGCTTTCACTTTTTCCCGTTCGTGGCACTGCGCTGTGCGACATTTACATTAAGTTCATAATTTAACCTCTGCTGTATATTTTTTGCGTTGTATTTTTCATCTTTAACTTCGCATTCGCCACTGGTTGGCCCTCTGTTGCTCTGCAGGCTATCAGTGCCACCATTTGATACTCTTTAGCCCCGGCATTCGCACATACTCAATTTAACACATGAGCGCTTGCATGTGTGAGCCACTTCGTCCACGCTTCCCGGCCTACCTCGCATCCGCGCCGCCTTCGCTTCTCTGTCCGATGGCAGCAATATGCGCAGTCAATATTTGCAACTCTGCAATCTGCTGTTGTTTTTCGATTTTCCGATTTTTTTGGTTTTTTTGATTTGTTCGAATTTTTGACTGTGTGCCGTTTCGCCGTGATCTGCTTTCTCCTTGCTACTTGCAGCATAAGTACTACTATTTCGCGAACAACAACAACAGAAATATTGTTTTTATTGTTGCCATATTATTTACATCGTTTGGCTGGCATTTATTTATCAATGCCGGATTTCATTGCTGCTCATCCGCCGCTGCTGTTCATAGTTTCGCCAATCTCAGCGCCAGCAAGGAGCAATGCGAATATTTCCAGCGTTCCTTATTGGCCCGCTGCTCCGCTCAAGCTGCTCTCCCGGCGCTTTCCATTTATTTCCATGTATGTATGTGTATGTGTGTGTGTGTGTGCATCGATATACTTTCGTTTATCCTCGTCCTCGTGACACTGCCATTATTTATGCTCATAAAGTGTGAAAAATTAAAAGATCATCATTCATCAATCAATTATCGCCGTTATGGCACGGGAAATTGCATTTTCCTTTCAGCCACGTGTGGCATGAATGCGCTGGTTACCTCTGAATTTATGGAATAAATTTATGTATGCTTTATGACTCTTTTATGACCATAAAGCAATGAGAGAATGAGCGAAGAAGTACGTAGCATATAAAAATTTAATTACATTGAGTAAATGTGATTTTAATATATTTTAATTTGTTGGTAGATTGATGATACATAACATCTTGAATTATTGAGAGCACATATGAGAGCTGTCCGTAAGGAGGAAATCAGCTTTGCAATTCATAAAATGTACAAGTGTTAATTTGAACGATTTATGGTGTAATATATTTATTTATTGTTGAGAAATGTAGTATTAAAAGTGGTGGATATATTCTTTAAGTAGACAGGGAAGATTTCGAGTGCAATAAAATTGTGTTGCGCAACGGAATTCCGTCACTTTTCCGTTAAAAGAGCGCTTTCATAGAAAGTCATAAACACCTAGAATGTGTCATATATTTTGCGATGTTTTGGCTTAATATTTTCGTAAATTAAAAACTGTCTTAGGGTTGCCACATTTGTAAAAAATTTCAGGAATACAAAACAATTAAAGATAAAAAACACAAAAATTAACAAATGGGAAAGCTAAAAATAAAATTTAATGAATATTTTTGGGGGAGTTGCCACCTGTTTAAAAAATACTAATTTTATAAATTTGTTCAGTATAGTACATATGTACTATGTATGTAATTACACTATGGTTATCAAAATCTAGAGATTAAAAAGAATTAAAATATGTTGGAGTAGAGTTGCCACCTCTTTAGAAGATGGGATTCAATGTAGTTGTGGAAAGTAACTTATCATTATAATATGGGACGCAATTAAAAAAATATTTCAGAAAACTAACAGTTGCAAATATTTTTTGCAGGGTTGCCAGCTGTATGAAAAACGTTCCTCTATAAAATATTTACGAGAAACATATTTTTACAATGTGAATATCAATCACAACAGGATTAATAAAGCTTTCGTTCAAAATAGTTCTGAGCAGGGTTGCCATCTATTTAAAAAAATTATTGCAGTGAAATTGTTAAAAGAAGAAGAATTGCTAAAAGAAGAATTGTTTTTGGCAGCAAATGTATGATATTTTAGAATTTTCTTAGTTAAAAACATTTTAAGAAGGGTTGCCAGCTGTTTACAAATTTTTATTCAATATAATCATTATAAGAAACACCCAACAAAATTGGTTTGATACAGCTTACAATGTAAAAATATTTTCAGAAGTGTTGCCAATTGTTACAAATTTGTTATTATTAAGTTTTTTGTGAAAAAATTTGCAATTGAAAAAATCGAAATTATTAACAAATTTCTTCTTCCTACGATGATTACCTGGCAAATATACCTAAGTGGTTCATGTCAAAATTTTAAGACCATCAGTTTAGCCGTTTCAGAGATATTTTCCTCACCGACTATGAAAATAATGTTGCGAGGTTTTGAGAAAAAAAATTAAAATTTTCAGAAAATATTTTCAAGTATACATATACATACGTATTTGGATATACAAACAAAAACAAATAAAATTTTTGGAATTCAAAATTAGCTAAAAGCCCTTTGCTCACTTAGACTAAATCCCAATTTTATTATTAAATTTTTTTAATTAATAAAATATTAAGTGATTTTTATAATAAAGGGTAATAAAATATTCATTAAAGAATAATTATAACCACACTGACCGGAAAAAATTTAATAAATCCACAATAATAGGTATTCTACTCCCATCAACAAAAATCATTTCACCGCAACTGACTTGAAGCAGAAAACACAACCAAGTAATAGATATACCGTATGGATATTGAGCCAAGTGCATTTACTTGGGCAATGAATTACAATCGGCAGGCATTTAATGGTCTCGCATTACATTTACACATTTCTGCCATGCCATAATAACAACACAATAACCGTTAGAGCAACAAATGCGCAATAAAAGCAAGTCAACAACAATAGCAATAAGCAACAACAAAAAAGTGCTGGTGAAAATTGCAACAATGTGGCAAACTTTAAACTATGCAATGATTGCAGAACACTTGAGTACTCGTGTCCTTCATTTAAGTGCGATTGGTTGTCTTCGTGTTAGTGTGTGTGTGCGTGCGCTCAGCAACAGTTTCTATGCACATATTTGTAGATGTATATTGGCAATACCTCCAGTTGCACAAGTTTACTGTCGCCTGCAACTGTAAATTGCAATTGCAAATTGTCGTGTAATCTAAACTTTTGCAGTGCAAAAGGATGAAAATTTCAAATATGCGAAATAAACAAGTGGCCATTCGCCATACAGTGTACAAGAATAGCAACAACTACAAAAACAGACGTTAGAAAGCGTCATAATGGAAGGAGAGTGCATTTTAAAAATACATATCTATAATAGTTGCAACAACAAAAGCTTGATGTAGATTGTTGCTGGCTTTAGATGGAGGGGAAATAAAAATCACAAAAATGCGCAAAAACTTAGCAGCCACTTGTTATGTGTTAGAAAACTCAAATTGACCATCGCATTTACAAGTTGTGACTAGTTGTTGGTGGTAAAAGAAAAAGAGACCGTTCAAAATGAATGCAGAGTAAAGGCACAAACAAGCGTTTGTTAAGTAATTTTACTTTAATTTGCTGAAGTTTGGTTTTCGTTATTACCGGTATATATAAATATCTACACATTTTCGTACCTTTTCAAAACATAAACAACTTTAGTAAACGCTGAAATTTTACTAAGGATTACTTTCAGACTTTTGCAATCAAAATTAACTTTTGGAGTGAGAATACTGTCGTTTCATGATAGTATTATGACATATTAAAATTTTTTAGTAGTTGATAAACTTTTTTTCAGGAAGAAGGAGTGACACTTAGGTAAGGTTAAGTCGTAAGGCTGATTGTCGCACCAAACACAACCCAGGATCCTACTGAAACAGTTGTGAGCGGTTATGGTTCTTTGTGACTCACACAAATGCTAGAAACTGGACTACAAGTTTGAACCTACCAAAAATAGCTTAAAGAGGCACAATCAACCTCAGCAACTTCGCAGGGATAGTGCCTACCGAGGTCTTTTAACCTCACTGACTCTAGTCAGTTGAGAAAAGGTGTCTAAATTATTTCACCTCGTATTCTTCCATACTGCTTTGGCAATAGAGTCCAGCGAGAGCACCTGCCATGGCGGCCAGATAAAAATTGCTAAGAACAAGTGATTAAGAAGACGTCTTATCTTTCACTTTTGGCCAGAAGAAGGAAAACGCAACATTTTTTCTCTTTAACCAGCGCTTGTTATGCTCTAGGTCCATATATCCAACGCAAGAAAAAAGCGGAGTACCGCGGTTGCACTCTCAGGCGAGCTCATCGGCTGTGCAAATTCTAGCAATTCCGCTGTGATCCGGTGAGGTGGCGTGTTGTCATGGTGGAAGACCACATTTGTCTTCGCCAAATGGCACCGCTTTTTTAGCATTTCGTAGTTAAGCCAGTCCAATACTTCGGCATGGTAAAGTCCTGAGTCCCTTTTGTAATTCTCCAAACATTTGATGTAGATTGTGCCTGGTGAATCTGATGAAAGTGTGCTCCTTTACAGTTCTGGCCAATTATTCACATTCTTTGGAGCAGGTTTGTCAAGGGAATTTTCTTTTTTCAACAGTTTTCTTACTTCTGGTGGATACCAAAGAACCCAACTCTCCGAAATGTCTCCCTTAATGAGAATATTCAGATTTTTACCGCAATTTTTACGCTCACAATTAGTTTTTAGTTTTATTTATTTAGAAAATAAGAATGAAAAAAAACCGAGCCGCGAATTCGACGAGTGTTTGTTTGATGACAGGATGCACCCATTAACTACTAGACCCATTTGTGTTGCTTCTTTGTCCAGAACTAACTTAAGTGTTAACCCTTCTTCTTCTTCTCTATTTAGTTCTGCAGCTTTAATTATTTAAATCAAGAGTAGATTGAAGAAGTCGTACGAAATGGAGTATCCTTGTCTGAAACCTCGTTTGGTATCGAACGGCTCGGAGAAGTCCTTCCCGATCCTGACGGAGTCAGTTTATACAGCCGCAGTAGTTTCCCGGGGATACCAAAGTCAGAGATCGCGGCTTAAGGCATATATTTGTCGTGCTGTCAAAAACAGCTTTGAAATCGATTAAGAGGTGGTCAGCTTTTGACGGGTCTTTTCCAAGATTTGGCGCATGATGAATATCTGGTCAGTTGTAGATTTGCAGGCCTAAAGTCACACTGATAAGGTCCAAACACTTTGTTTACGGTGGGCTTTAATCTTTTACACAATACACTCGATGGAAGCTTATACGCGCTGTTTAGGAGACTTATTCCACGGTAGTTTGCACAGATTGTGGGGTCTCCCTTTTTTGGATTGGGCAGAGCATATTTTAAAAAGAAGCTGATGCATGGTCCTTATCAGTCCACGTTCCACGGTCACTCTATGGTCATCGATTGGGGAATCGAGTTCACCATCTAGAGATGTTATGCTTTTACTGCCATGTTTCAGACTGCAGAAGTGTTCCCTCCATAAGTTTAGTATGCTATGGACATAAATCACTATATCACTTCTGGGGGTTCTACAAGAGTGTGCTCCAGTCTTGAAACTTTCTCTTAGTCGTTGCATCTTCTTTTCGTAGAATTTTCGAGCATCACCCCTTTTACCCTGCTTTACAAGCTCTTCGTACTTATACGTTTCGGCCTTTCTCTTTTTTTGTCTGCAAATGCGTTTCGCTTCCCTCTTCAGCTCTCGGTATCTATTCCATTCCGCAGGTGTTGTGGTCGATTGAGGTGTTACGAAGTAGGTAGTCTGTTTTCTCCCCACTGCGAGAGGCTACTGCTCATCGTACCAGCTGCTCTGTTATTTTTTCTAAAACCAATATTTTCGCTTGCAGCTCTACGTGAGGAGCTTGAAATCCCAACCCACAATTCTTATATATCAAGTTGCTGATGATTGCTCTCAGGGAGCAGGAATGCAAGTTGAACAGAAAATCGTTTGTCTGTCACGTGCATATATATCTAAAACATATCACTTAATCTCTGCAAAATATACCAGTTGTTCTAATACACTTTATCGCTATGTAAAACTAAAAACCCTTAACGATAAAATATTTCCAACTTGCAAAGAAAAAAAATAAAAAAGCTCATCGCAAACAAAAACTGTGCGAACAATCACTTAAAAGCATTTCCTGGCATTTCATTTCTTCCGACCAATACTTGAGCGCAATTTTTTCCCACGCGAGCACTTTTTCTGCTGCGTAAGGCACAAACAAAAAGCGGAGCAACAGTAAATGGCAAAAGAGCATTAGGGCAAGGGATTGGCAACGGAACACCCTATTCTTAACGCACCAACGATTTTATGACACACAATATTTACTTTACACTTAAGTAATTCCTTCCTGAATCAAACAAAAATCGACCTATGTAATAATCGGATGCCTGCAGCCTGACCCGCATTGTTGTAGTGATATGATCCCAGCGCGTTATTGGGACATTTGTCATGGTTTGCGGCAATCGGCACTTTTAGGTGAACTCATCTGAGTTACACAACTACACACACACACATACATTATGACGCAGGCACACACATATACTAACATACAGGCATGCCTTTCGATAAGTGCAAGGAAATATGAGAATCTACGGTCCCATAGGCAATAGATCCCTCAGCAATTCAGCGCCGAACAGCAAATGAAATATATATTTTTAACAAAATACAATCGTTTTAGTGGAATTTCCCCACAGAGCATTACTGCCAGCAGCTAGATTTAAATGCCGTGTGTCACAGCAGCGGGTAGTGAGTGCGTGCGCGGTAAGTCTATGAAATATGCTTGATGGAGGTTTACAGTTCATTTTCTTTTCAATTTGTTGCCACTGCCACGCAGCGATATGCCAGGCGCTTGTGATTGGTGGTTGTTGTTGTGCACAACAAGCCATGCTTGCCTACCGCCATGTGTGGCAGGCCTTGTGGCGCTGCGCTGTTGTTGTTATTGTGATTTTACGCACAACTTAACAAGGATAGCTGCGTGCGCAAGCATGTGTCTGCATTAAACATGTACGTGTGTGTGTGCGTGTGTTGCTAGTTGCTGGGCGCAGGGCGCAGGGCGCAGGGGGTTGCGCGGTGCTGACATGTCGAGTGCCAAGCGTGTTAAATGTGTATCAGCTGTGCGCAAGTGCCTACATGCACATGTACGTGTGTTTGTGGCATGCCGTGCGAACTGTCGAGATGCAGAAATGTAATAAACGCCAAGAAAAATATTTTCATCCCAAATCAAATCAGCAATAGCAGTGACGCTGATGGTGCACAAGCCGCGCCGACTTGCATGTGTGGCAAAATGGTAATAGGCAAAGCGAAAGTGAAGGGGCAAAATAGCAAGTAAATGAAAATTTCACAGATTTTTCTTTTGCAAATGTTTTACTTTTATTTGTTGTGCTTGCACCGTTATTCGCTATTGTTTGTTGATGTATTGAATGTGTTGTTATTTAATAAAAACCAATGAAAAATACAAAAAAAAAAAACAAAAAACAACAAAAGCATAAAAATAAATTCAAATCAACAGCAACGCTCGAGTGAGAGCCCAAGAGCTATGTGTGCGGGGGCGTATGAGTAACCAAGTGAAACATTGTAAGCCATGTACTAGCGTTGCCCACCTACATACATATAAACAACTGTACCGCACAGGCAAGTTGGGTTATGCGGAGTGTGTGAGCAAACTATTGAAACAATTTAAAATGGCAGCCCACAAATACCGAGCGCCAGCATAGTTGCAACACGCAACAATGATATATTTTGAAAAATATATGGACTTTTTTCTACCACCCGACAATAAATTAGAATTATAAGCTGCACACATATATACATGTATGCATATATGTATTTATGTATGTATGTATGTGTGCATGTATTTGTGTAGTTTCATGTGTGGCTTTGCCTGGTGTATCGCTTAATGGGAGGACTTATTTTTTACTTTTCATTTTTGGTATAATTCGCAGCAATTTTTGCGCCTGCAAAAAATCGTTTTTATTGCGATATTTGCACAAAAAAAATGCGCATGGAAATTCGTAAAATGTGCACACGTGGCGACAAACAATAATATTTGCTATATGTGTTTTTAGCAAATAAATATTTTACGCAAATTTTTACATTTTCAACAACTTTTATTGCCAGCAAACACATACATGCATACAAACTATATACTACTGGCTCTTCTAGCAGACTTTTTGATATTCATCAGCCTTTTTTTACTCTTGATATTAAATTTATTTGCTTTTCCATTTCAAGCCACTGACTGACCTTTTGGGCGCTCAAATGCCAGCGATATTTTCATCTGCTCTGACAGAGGTCAAAGACTCGCTTTTTTTTGTGCACCAACTGACAGCCATCGCCAGGGTTGTGATTGTCATTATTTGATATGTGAAAAGAGCTATGATAAATTTAATAAAAAAATGAATCAGTTTAATAAAAAGTGACAAGCGTGTAATATGCTGACATTTTAAGCCTTGAGTGGAGTACTTAATAAAGTATATAGTTTGTTTCCAGTATTGAGTGGAATGTTGTGAATACTTAAAAGTATTTTTTTTTTTGCATTTTCAATAAAATATAAATGCCTTTTTAATTAATAAAGTAAAATCAGCAGTGCCTTTTGTGGCTTAAAGGCATAAATTCAAATGAAAAAGTATTAAGTGAATTAATTAATTCATATTTAGTTATGGCAGTCCTTTAAAAAGTCATTTATAAATGCAGAGCAATTGAATTCATTTCATTTGGAATCAAAAAAAAATTAAAATAAATTCTTTTCAATTATTAACTCAAAGAAAGAGTTTGCAGTTATATTTTTGTATAATAAATTTACATTTGTTAAAATCACTTATTATGAAACGTATGTAAATATAATAAAAATAATAAATTGCAAGGGCCAAAAATCATAAAGTAAGGAAGCGCTAAGTTTGAGTGTTACTAACATTCTCTTACCTTACAACTCGTACGAATCAATATCCGTGAAATTCCTTCGATAGCTGGAAAAATGGTTTATTAAAATATTGCAGTTGGGGGTAGTATAAACCTAATTTTATCTATTTTATATGCTATTAACATGCCACATACTAATATAATGCTCTCTGGGTTTCATTAATATACCTCATATACCATCATCAGTCATATGGAGTACAGTGAGCAGGATGTTAATACTGATATTAGTTATATGAGGGCTTGCTCAAATTTTTGCTCAAGTCTAGTTATTTTATCCAAAAATATATTCTGTTATGTGCTAAACACGCTCTCTTATTTTCATTACGAAAACTCACACAGTATCTGGAATATGTGATATAAAGTCACCCGGATGTTCGAAAATTTTTATATTATGTATATACGGGCTAAGGGAAGTATAGATCCGATTTAACTTATTTCTGACATAAAAACCATTATAAGAGAAGGATTATCTTAATTTCAGATAAACTCAGCGCCCAAAAAATAAGGTGACATTTTATTTATTTTGAAAATTCTTTATTTATTCTTCCAAATCAATTTCAGCCCCTTCAAAGTAATCCCCTCCCGATACAATGCACTTATGCCAACGGATTTTCCAATCTTCGAAACACTGGTTGTAGTCACTTTCCGGGATGGCTTTCAGTTTCGTTTTCGCTGCGGCTTGAGTCTCCTCTATCGTATAAAAACGGTGTCCCCGGAGCGGTCTTTTGAGCTTGGTGAACAGCCAGAAATCGCACGGCGCCAGATCAGGTGAATGCGATTGTTGCCGATCGATATGGGTTGAGTTTTTGGCGAAATGATCACGAATTACGAGGGCAATATGGCATGGTGCATTATTGTGGTGAAAACCCAAGAATTGTCTTTCCACAATTCCGGCCTTTTTAGGCGGATAGCGTTACGCAAACGACGCATAACGTTCAAGTAATGTTCCTTGTTGACTGTTTGACGGGTTGGAAGGAATTGATAATGCACAACACCACAATAATCGAAAACAACAGTCAACATGACCTTGGTTTTTGAGCGACTTTGGCGCTTTTTCGGTACCAGTCGAGATTTGACGCGCTTGAGGCCCAAAACATCCTTAAAAATAGTATTGGCTGAGCCTTGCGATATGCCAACTTCATCAGCAAGGTCTCTAATTGTTATTCGACGGTTTTTCAACACCAAATCTTTGATTTGTTGAACGTGAGCTTCGTCGGTTGAGGTTGATGGTCGCCCTGAACGCTCTGCATCTTCGACACGTTCACGGCTGGCTTGGAACTCAATATACCACTTGTCCTTCGACGCGCGCAGTTTAAATTCAAATGTCACCTTTTTTGGGTACAGTAGTATATATCACACATTGACCGATAGGTAGGTACCGGAGTCTAAATATTCGATATTTAGAGGCTTGAACAGTTTTTATTGGATTTAAACCATTTTTGGTCATAAGTTGGCCTTCTTCAAAGGCAATATTCATGCAAAGTTTTATCTCCTTATAGCAATTTTCCTGACTTATATAGCGGAAAGTGAAAGAATCAAATGGAATTTAAATTGTGTTGTATGCGAAGTTGGTATGAATGTAGCTCAATATCGCCCATTTCCACACTGTAATATAAGAATGTCAGAGAAATGTGACGCACAAAGTTTAGTTGAAATCGCTCTGACGGATCTCCAGATATGTCATTTCTCCTAAAAATTGGCGTAGACACTCCCATTGCCAATTTTCCCCCTGGGATCCTTAGGGTTCTCTTAAACCATTTCTGAGGTGATATTTAATAATTATTATTGTTTTATCACGGTTTGAGGAGTTTTAAAATAGTCATTGCATGGGGAGTGATATTATCCGATATCATCCATTTTCACACTATCAGTAGGAGTTCTTATACTACTTGTGTTGAGTAAATTTTTGTTGTTTTAGCTTTAACGGTTCAGCAGGTATGTACATTATACATATTAGAGGGCGTGGCCAAGCGATCCTATGTGCCAAATTACAGTTTTATATTTTAATATAGGCTTTCGGTTGTTGGCGTCTTGTAGGCGTGGCAGTGGTCCGATCGCACATCTACGAACTCTAACTTAGTTTTTGTCAAGAAACTCGCATACCAAGTATCATCAAGAAATGTACCCCATTTTTACTCAAGTTACTGCTTGCACGGACGGACAGAGGGATGGATAGACCCGGATTTCAACTCGTCTGGTCATACTGCTCATTTATATGCACTGACTCTCCGTAGAACTATAAACATTTTTATATGGCAACTTTACTCAGACTTTACTTTTGCTATGAAAAGCTGCATAGCAGTCGTATTAATTGATATGAAATATCACTGTTTAGTCAAAGATTCTTCATTTAATCAAAATAAAAATTTTCACAACGATTGCAACTATATTTAAACAGTTCTTGTTATTCTCCTTTTTTAATGATGGCAACTCCATTTGAAGCACTATTTCAATATTTTAAATATTTTTTTTTTTAATTTTTAAAAATTTTGTTTTCTAAATATTTAACACCCGTAAAGTAGAAAATTAATATACTTGCCATATTACCTTTTCCACTCTTCCATTGAAACTTCATTAAAGAATAATTTCTTGATCAAACTTTTTTAAAGCTTTTTAAGTCAACAATTATCATTGCCCACCATTTTTAGACACACAGCCGTTTCCACTCAGGTCATTTCCTCTCACTCACAACCGACAACAAGCAATCAACCACGTGTGGCATACGTCGACGTGCGAACGCAATCCAGAAAATCCCTGCACTCGTTTGTCCGGCCACGAAATGTCACAAAACCGCGCGCGCTCGCACATATCCAGCGGTCGACACATCAGCTCAAGAGCAACGACAATTCGACAAGTTGCTGATGTTCAATGCCATTGCTGGCAACGAATCCGACCGGCTCATGAAAGTTATACTATACTGTCAATGCCGATGACAGTGCAAGCCGGTCAAACTCTGTTTTTTTTTTTTTTTTGTTTCTGTTGTATCCACCGCTTGAGCTTGTGGCAAGAATCAACAAGTCAATCAGCATGCAGACAAATGCGATATGCAAACGCCATGGGCGAGGAGTCACGAGTTTTGTGCCTTTGTGTCGCGACGACGCCAACGACGGGGCGCAATAAATCAATTATAAGGTTAAATAGCACAGCAAGACAATGGATAGCAAATAGCAAGGTTTGAGCCATGTATGTGCATGGGCAACGAGTACGGCAAGAGATTTGTAGCAATACAAGTATGTGATTATGTGTGACAATGCAATGTGGCAACCATTTCATATTTCTTAGGTGAAATTTTTTCTTATTTTTCAGCGAAATTTGCATATTTTTACAAAACATATGTATACTTATTAGAGTTCTTCAGATTAGTTAAGTACAAATATAAATATTTCAAGACCCAAAAGACCATACATTTTTTTTCACTCGTTGTTTTTATTGTTATGGGTTTTGAATGGTTACTTATTATATTCACTAGCTGCTTGTATAATATATGCATTCATACAAACAGCAAATTCTTTCTACTCTCCGGCGCCAGCATGTTACTCATACGCCTGGTCACACCGGTATATTTTATAACTTGCTTTTGTCAGTAATAATTATATGAATTAAGCTTTTTACGATGTTGTAAAACCGAAACAGAAACATGGAAGCCATGATAAATCTATATATTATATACATACTATATATATATATATTTATATATAAAGCGTGACGAACTGCGTCGATTTAGCCGTGTACTGCCTGTCTGTACGCCAACTAGTGCCACAGTTTTTGAGATATCAATCTGTAATTTCTCACACATTCTTTTCTCTCCAAGAAACTATTTATATATCGGATTCACTGAAAACTCATCTGTTTAGGATAGAGTTGCCATACAAACTGGTCGATCCAATCAAACCCTTTTATGGAAAACTATTTTGTTTGCCAAGATTTCTTTACGAAATTTCGCATGGATTATTATCAAAGGCTTCGCTGCAATCTCCATATAACATATCGTTCAAATCCGCACATATAGCTGCTATATACTACTATGGACAAAATAGTAATACATTTTATTAAAATTTCGTACGAAAACCTATTTATCGTTATATTTTCTTATCAAGGTTGGCATACACATCAAAATAATCTATGGTGTTTAGTATAAGCTATCTTTCTGAAGTATATTAGTTTGTCAAATATCTCCCTACCGCTTTTTTACTCTTTATTCAATACTTTACAAAAAGTGTTACAGTGATCGGATTTAGTTCAAATATGCGCGATTTCTTTCGATAATCTGTTTCCATCTAAACGGCAACTTCATAATACCCCCCACGTAGAAGCCTCCCTCCTTATTTGCGAAGAACTCGAACTTCCACTTTTCACAAGCCTCTTTTGAGTTCAACTTTACAACAACAAGGGCGTTCGCCATGGACAGGAACAGGTGCTAATCACTTGATGCTATGTCCGGGCTATATTGTGGATGCGATAAAAGCTCTCATCCAAGCTGCCGTAGCTTTTAACGAGTCATCAACTGGGTGTGGTCTTGCATTGTCCTGGTGGAGCACTACACCCTTCCTGTTGGGCAATTCTGAACGCTTCTGGTCGATCGTCTGCTTCAGGCGGCCCAGTTGTTCGCAACAGATGGTAGAATTAAGCGTCTGCCCATATGGGATGATTCCCTTCCAATACCACCAAACACCCAGCAAAACCTTCGTGGTCGTCAATCCCGGCTTGGCCAATTCGTGAGACGATTCACCGTCTTTCGACCACGACGGTTTTCGCTTGATATTGTCGTATGCGATCCATTTTTCGTCGCCAGTCACCATTCTCTTCAAAAATGGGCGTTGATTCGTTCTAGAAGGTTTTTTTGCGTCAAATCATGCGGCACCCAAACACCAAGCTTTTTTTGTGTATCCAGCCTTCTGCAGATGGTTTAAAATGGTTTGGTGACTAACTCCCAGCTTCTGGGCGTTGTCACGAGATGCCACATGTCGGTCTAAGTCGATATTTTCCATTATTTGATCGGTATTCGTCGTCACAGGTCTTCCGCCGGCTGGGTTCTCCATGATGTAATTTTCACCCATTCTGAATCGTCGAAACCATTTCTCCGCAGTTGGAAGTGATAAAGTTCCATCACCCAAAACTCCATTAATCTCACAGAACATTTATCTAGCGAATTTGCCTTTACCGACCTTACTATTTTTTGCTCATAGTTTTAAACTGATAAATCAAAATCATGATATGTAAATTTCTTTCACCATTTTTTAAATCAAATGGTTTATGCTTGAAAGCCTTCAAATATAGTCTAAAACTCAAAACACTCTATTTTGAACCAATACTCTACATCAGAACTTCCTCTCTCTTTTCCTCTGCTCGACTTTCCGTGATAAGCAAATCTCAAAAATATCTCACAGCAAATCACGAAACAAACATTTGTATAACAGCACGATTACCAAATCGCCAAACGGATAAAGAAAAATACCTGCTGACCACACGACTTAACTTTTTTGCTTCATTTTATTATTATAATTTTTTTTTTTTTTTTTGCTACTTGCCAATTTGGTATTTGTTATTCCGGTTGGATGGTAAATGAAATGCTGTTCATACAAAAAGTGTGAGATAATATGCAAAGTGGCAACGTAAATAGCCTATGACACTAATTGGTCACGAAAATGTTGTGAGCGCGTGACATATACGCGTTAATGCATACGAGTACGAGTACATACATACACACAKCTCCCTTTGGCCTAGCAGTGCGGTGGCAACACGGGCGAAGTTTGAGTGCCAGAAAATGGTAAATGATGCAAGTTCGTAAGCGCAAAACAAGGTGAGCTGAAAGAAAATGTGACTTAACTGAAAATGACCAAGGACGCTGACAACTTAAAGAGGGTTATGTCAGAGCAAAGGAGAAAAATAAAATAACTACAATTTGGTAGTATATGAAAGTCGTAAAGCAGGAAGACATTGAAAGACCGTAACAAAGTCGAGAAAAATTTACAACAAAACACAATAAGTGGCAGTGTAAAGTTCGAGGCAAACTATGTTGCACGCTGTTGCGGTATTTAATGGATTCTAGGCATGCCGTAATGCTGGTGCCAGAGCATGCAAGCTAACTGGGCTAACTTCGTAAGTATGGCAGAGACCTGTAGGCATTTGTCTCCAGGAGAATTAGTTGGAAAAAATCAACGCGTAATTAGGTGTTGTGGCCTTTGTGTTAGTAAATAACGCAGGGTATATAATAACAACCACTATTTGAAGTCATTTTGCATGCTTTATGTGGTCTAAGTTGGCTTAACTGCACAGTGTTTGCTTTCATGAATTTCTTGCAAGAATTTTATGAGAGTTTTTGACTAAAAGTTTAATGTTAATGCTAGTGTTTGTTTGAATATGTCTAAATAAAATTTAAAAATTATCCTTATAATAATTTCATCTGATCAAATTTGACCCGGACTGACTAAAAGAGTAATTTTCGAAAACTTTAATACAAAACCTTATTATCGGTTTCGCTCGGGCTTTAGTCAGCCTGATTCAAATTTGAATTCAAAAAATTATTCAAAAAACTGAATCTTGCCGGCTCTTGAAAAATTCCAAGAAGACTTTTTTCTGGCTCAATGGGCCTCATCGCTGAACAAAATTTGGTAAACAAGCAAAATTACCACATTTGGGACGAAGAAGAATCTGCAGAGTTTCACAAGCTGCTATTTTATCCAGAAGAAACAAGGGTTTGGTGTGTGTTTTGTGGCCCAGTGAAATCGTCGGTCTATATTTGTTCAAAAATAATGTCATCCAGGCCTTGAAGCAACACATCACGCGTGTCATTCATAAATTACAAGTCGAAATGCTAAAACGAGTTATCGAAGATTGGACTCAACGGATGGACCATTTGAGACGTAGCCGCGGCTAAGTTTTGATAGAGATAATCTTCGAAAGATAAATGCCAAAGAATGTTCTCCTGAATGATAATAAACTTTGTGCATTAAATTTGAAGTTTTTGTGTTTTTTCATTACAAAAGTAGGTTCATGTTATTGTCCTTTCACCCCACTGTGCAGTGTTGTTCTGTTCATTATGATTATTTTTTTTGTTTCAGTTATTTTTGTTTTGTTTTATTTTTTTGCTAGTTTTTATTCTGTCCGATAGTTGAAGTTGCAGCACTCCAAGCAGCAACTGTTGTCAAAGTTAGTTGAGTTTAGTTTTGAGTTTTTGTTTCGAAAATGTCTCAACTTAATGCGTAACATAACTTTTTACAGTAGAACTTACTTAACACCGCGGGAAAGTAACGAAGATGAAACGTGAGAGCTGTGCAGCAAGTATGTCGAAATTAAGACGTGTGCTAACAACCGACCAACCAGGCATAACAAAACATTTCTTAACAGGATTTAGTTTAATGCGGAAATGCAAAGGTTTCGGTTAAAGTCTTTTTTAACGACACAGTTGAGGTGTTAAGACTGTGATTTTGCGCTTAAAGTAGTAAATTGATGTTTTTCTGGGAATATTACTAGAAATATTAGTTAATAGAAGACGAGACGAGATAGCAAGATAAACAAAAACACTTTAACTTTGCACCGAAGCTATAATTAACTTAAGAGGGTACACAGTGGTTCTATCTAAACAATATGTTCGAAGTTTGTAGCGTTGTCTTCAGTAATATCATTTGCCAAATTTCGAGAAGATGAGTTATCCAATAAAAAAAAGCCTTCCATAAAAGTAGTTGATTGTAATTGATCAGATTGTATGGCAGCTACATCTTAAAGTAGTCCGATCTGTAGAATATGTTCAGAGATTGCTCTACGCCCTTTAAAAATAATGTTTGTCGATTTTCATGAAGATATATTGTCAAATAGAAAAGTTGTTCATGCAAAGATTTGATTTTGGTCGATCAGTTTGTATGGCAGCTATATCTTAAAGTAGTCCAACACCGCCGATTTCTACAATCTTGCTGAAATTTTACACAGGTCTTCGAGATATCAGTTACAAGGTCTTGAACGAAGGATTTTTTTTAATTACAACTATTTAAAAAAAATATCGCGAAATTTTCATCGAAGTTTGCATTTTTTTTATAAAAACGTCCGCCAAAAATTCAATTTTCATTTTGGTTTGTTTTCCTTCGTCCATTACCTAGTTTATTGTCTTTACTAAAACACGTATTTTTTATTTTTATTTGAGGTGTTCCTGAAATACGTTCTGCTGACAACGCGGATGCACCTTTTTTCTGAAAGACGGCGTCGTACTGCCATTTCGAATTTTTTTTTTTTTGAAAATTTCACAAAATGTTTACTAAATATGAGTCTTTTAAATAAAAAAAATTTGCTTAAAATATTTCATTTTTTATATGAAAAAAAATATGGAAAAAATGTCGTTTTTTGCCCAAGGAAACCCATGTAACGCATGTCAGATCTTACAATAGTCTATAATGCTGGTGTCATAACTCATTCTAGACTTTCTATCTTCAATAAATAAACTTAAACAATACTAAAACTTAAATAACTAATTGAGATGGCTTCCGGAACTTTTTCGAAAAACATAAATGCTATCAGAAACCACTCAGTAGCCTGTCTAAAAGAAAACCAGCGAGTTGGCTGAAGATTTATCACACTTCCACGACCTTCTTCACTTGCAAAGACCTTCTAAACAACTGCCTGAAATATAATTTATACCCGCCTCAAACTTTACATAAAAGTTGCTGCAACAACTTTTCGCCATGATCTCATTTGCGTATTACACGAGATGTATATGTGGGTGTATGTGTGGAAAAATATGTGACAGACATATACATTTCGAAATATTCTTCGAATTTACTCAGGACGCATGAGTTAGCAAGTCGGCACTCATACAAAATCTATGCCAAAGCAAAAACAAAGAAAAAACTCAACACTTATCGACATTGCGGAAAGTATTGTTTTCAACAACAAAATTCAAAATTACAAATAGTTTGCTCAGCAAGAAATCCTTCAACATGCCTATTCATACGTTTAGTTAAGCATACATATGTATGTTCTTGTACGAAAGTGTCCCAACGCATAATCCTCTCATGGTTGGTTATAAGATTTGACCACACTTACATATTTAATCATCGATTACAGGCGTGTTGGCAAAGTTTTTGCATCGGATATGTGATCACCAAGCTGAAATTTAAGTCACTTTTGGGTATACGCCAGTCATAGCAGCATAAATTCACACGTTGTCACTCATACGCTCGGTTGGACATATGATGGAGAATAGAGCATTTTTTGCTTTGTTTCGAGAAAAAAGGGGTTGAGCTGTGCGTTAACTGTTTCTAGTTTATGTGTTAGCATGTGCGCTTATGCATGTGAAATTGCGTGTGAGTTGTCTCTTCTTTCGCTTGACATTCTTTGAAAGGAAAATTGTAATCCGATTTGAGGTAAAAGTTTCCACAATTTGTTACGCTAACAAATATGCAAACTTCTCATATATACATTTATATAAAACGCTGCGATATGCATATGAATGTACATATATGTGTATGCAGATTTGTATCAATAATAATAATATAGTATTGTTTCTTGGAATATGGCTCTTTGTTTCATCATAGATGCTCGTACCATAAAGAAATCTAGTCGAGTGTTAGAAAAAAAAGAGTTTACCATATTTTTAATCGCGAAATAAATTTCTAAACAGTGTAACTAGATTTAATTTTTCTTACATAAAGTTTACTTGCAGGGGCCTTAACAAATTATAATTGATTAAAAACCGATTGCTGACCGAAAAAAACACTTCTCAGTAGATTATTTCCATTAAAAGCAAATATTTCATAAATACAGTATACAATTTGTACAATTACGAAGGAAGATATTTACTTTTTTTGCTTTACTTCTTTTGTCAAATATTTCTCTACCTTCTCCAATTGAACTTTTCTTAGATCAACAAGCAGTAGACAGACTTAAACTTAACATAGCGATTCACTAAAGCTCGCCTGAACCCAATTGTAATTAAATTTTTGCTAGAGCAATCCGAAGTTTAACATTTCAGTCTCTTTTAAGATTCAATCATTGAGTAATCCCTTTGTGGTTTTCGACACTGAGCAGAGTTTAAAAAAAACTGGATTCAGACAAACCGAACTTTTTAAAATTATCTGAAAAAGCTTTTGAATTAATAAATTAGAATTGACGATTTTTTTGAATCCAATAAGTTTTCGGAAAGTGAGTACCAAAATTAGTAAAGTACTCAAGCCACTAATCGAGTATAACCATGGCAATATCAGAATTTAAAGAAAATTTACTTTTCACAGTATAAAACTAAGCATCACAGTATATTTTCGTTAGATACCATCTGATCAAAATTTACTCGAACTAACATATTTTCATCTATTGCAAAACAAAAATTTATTATCGCCTTCAAATTGGGATCCAGAGCGAGATGCCTTTAGCGAATTAATTTTTTCGGTTTCGACGGTCTTTTTGGGATTCGGTTCTTGGTACACCATTCGTTAGAATGTTGGATAGTTCCGACAGTATATTCGTAAACTCACGTTTGATGCATGTCGCAAGTACGACGACTGTTTGTTACATAACAGGAGATATTTCGTCTTGCCCTCGTTCACTACCAGACCCATTTGCTTAACTTGTCTGGAGAAAACAGAACTAACTGGTGCGGTTGTTACTCTTGTAGAAGATCTTACCTTCTATATTCATAATAGCTCGGAGAAAACCTTCCCGATTCTGACGGAGCTTTTGATATTACTCAATGTCAGTTTACACAGCTGTATTAGGTTTGCGAAGACACCAAATTCAGGCATAGCAGCACAAAGGCAGCGCCTTTTCGAGCTGTCAAAAGGAGCTTTAAAATGTTGAGAAGGCTTATCCCACAGTAGCTGGCGCATATGGGGGGTTCTCCGCTTTGGATTGGGCTGGATTGGACAGAGCACATTTAAATTCCAATCGTCTTATACTTCCAGTGCTATTCAGCAGGCTGAAGCACTATTACCTACATAATATCAGTATGGTCTAGACATCAGTCACTAGATCACCTTTAGGTTTTCTACAAAAATATGCTCCGGTCTTACATACATACTGTTAGAAATAATTATTGAAAAAGTAAGCACAATTTCGAAATTCGAAGGTAGATGTTTCGATTCCAAATTTTCGGACGAATTTTCCCGAAAAAAAATGATTTAGTCCAATACGTGAAAATAAGCAGATTTTACCATATCATGTAATTATTATACAACATTTGTATTAATTATTTATAAATTTCTGTTGCCGCATTCCAGGTGATTCTCGTCATTGTTTCGACGTCGCTCTGCATTTCGCGAGTCATCTCCTTGCGTCCTGCCGGCAATGACGATTACATGCAAGGCAGCACTGTTGACAACGTTAATCCCTTTGTGGCAGCGCGGCAACGACTGAAGCAACAACAACGCCAGTACGAACAAGCCAAATATAAATACTTTGCTGATAATAATGAGCGCAGAGCTTATGATTTTAATGGAAACAATAACAACGACATGGCATACAGTGAATACTTGCAACAACAACAGCAGCAACGATTACAAAATGGAATTGCAAGCATAGGAAAAACAAACCTGAAAGAAGCACAGGCGAAAGCCAATGACAAGCACATCTCAGCGCTCAACGATTTTCCACCAGATGCGGAAGGGGAAACAGAGAAAGTGGCAGCAAAGAAGAAAACAGATTTAAATGAAATATTCGGCAGCTATCAGCATGCAGCACGAATGCATAACGGAGCAAACAACAACAAAGAAGATAAGACAAATCTGCGCGGCGATTACGAGGTCTCTAATGGCGAGTCTCAGCATAGTGGAATGGCTGCTCAGAATGAATTGTAAGTGGTTTGTAGTTTTGATTATGTAACTGTATTGCTGTAACGCTTGCGAATTTCAGCGCGAAGAGCTACCAACAAACGAAACTTGCGCGACGCTCGACAGCGCTGCCTCCCCAACAAAATGCAGCGGATGATGAGAACGAAGAAGAGCTCGATTTGGACCTGCCCTATGGCATACAGAATGTGCGCAAGCGTATGGCTCGTCATAAGCCGGATCATACTAAATCGGTGCGTGTGGTAAATGCCAAAAATAAAAAACGAAAACAAAATAATTAATTCTTATTCTTTCCGCAGATCACTTATCAGTCGCTGTGCCCCACCAAACGCATCGCAATACCGCTCGAGACCTCCGGTTACGAATATCGCCCCAGCCATTACATAGAAGTCACATGCGCACATTATACACCTGCACACAGTTTTGAGATCAGAAAAAATCGCGTAATTATTATTAATTTCTTCAACCCCAAATCAAGGCCAATAACTTTGTTTTCCATTTGTAGATTTGCTCAGAGGCGGGCTTCTCCTGCATCCAACTGAATCGCACCATTCACCTGATAAGACGCAATAAAGCAGCCAGCGACGAGTGTTGGGAGTCGGAAATACGCATTGTGCCCTCGGGTTGTGAATGCATGTGGCCGAAGCATGACAATGGCGATATCGCAGCCTACCATGAGGCGCAGAAGCGTTTTGGCGCCTATGCGAATGTGCAAGCAAATGCCGACTACGAGCAGGGTGTGGGCTATCGCCAGATACAGCCGCAACAAGCAGAATTGTTCGGCATAAATGGATTGCGTCGTAATGAGAATGCCGATGGCGTTGGTTTTGAGGCCTTCGAGTATAATTGAGGCTTGTTTTTTTTTTTATCGAAGACGATGATTTGTTTGGTTGCTGACGACCCAGATGACAACGAATGTGTTAAATAGAAAGTAGAGGCATTGAGACCTCTCTAATTTCCGATAATGAACTTACACACATCAAATAAGTATCATTATGGATTATGTAATTGACAGTACCTTCTAAATAAATACGTAGCATAAATTTAATTTGCAATAAAGGAACGAAATATTTATTTACATATGTATTAATATGTATGTATAGCTGTTGACAGCTATTTAAAAATGACATCTATGTATTTTGAAGTAATTGTTGTCATTTTCCAATAATGTGAATCAACGATTTGAGTGCGACAACTAATTAGAGAGGAAAATATTTTATGAACAAAAAATAATGATTTTACATACTCCCAGTTAGTATTTTTTTGGTTTTCTCTTTTACTTTCATATTGCTTCACATCGATTCCGAATTTACCTTATAAAACTGCATCACAAAGAACATCCATATTTGGGATATATTTGGTGCATATGGTTCTTTTAACATCACCCAGAGGTGACCTATAGGGCTAAGTCTGGGCTAGACGATTCATAATCCAAAAACTTGGATAGAATTTTCACTAAAAAATTTTTGTGTCAACTTAGACGTACGCTATCTTTCTCATAACAGACAAATTTTCCTCAGCCCATGGCAACATGACATTTTTTAGGATGTCTACAAACTTCTCCTTGTTTAAAATTAATAATAACTGAAATAATACATTTTAATATATTTTAAACCAAAAATTTTAAATATACGCTTACCATAAATCAGTAATATTCAGGGGTGTTGTGGAATCCAGGATAGGATTGCTTAGCTGTCATAATTTGAAACCAATTCCGATTTTCAATAATATCACAGAATCTGATTGGATTTTGTCTTTTCGCACAAACGCAAAACCAATATTCGAATCAGCTGTTTACTAATGTGATAAAACTTGCAAATGAATACATTTGGAAGCAATCCTATTAAAGTTTTTAATGAGTTCCGAACGGGTGATCCAAGTTGAGGTACTTTTTTTAATAGCCTTTTTTTTTTTTTTGACAGATCACGTGTGAGTCTTGTCAAGCTGTCATGTTAATTCTCTTCAGTATTGCTTATCATTTCAACATGGAGACTTACGCCGGAATAACATTTACAAATCGTTCAATTTTATGACGAAAATTCTCGTTCTATAACGAAAGTATTCGCTACGCTCAACTTATTTTCAAACTAATCGGACTAATGGGCGTAATATTTGCAACATCATAGATGAGTTCGCAGCAACGCGGACTTATATAAAGAACGACTTGGCGCATTTTACGTCGATATCTTAAATTGAAAGCGTACAAAATGCAGCTTTTGCAGGAACTAAAGTCGATCGACCTTCCCTAGCGTCATCGCTTCACTCTATTAGCTCTTGAAAAGTTCCAAGAAGATCCAACGTCCAAATTTCACAACGAGGTTCATTCGTAGCATTTGGGACGAAGGGCAACTTGAAGGAATTCAAGAGCTAACATTTCAGTCAGAAAAAACAAAGGTTTGATGTGGTTTGTGGGCTGGTGAATCAAAGGTTCATATTTCTTCAAAAATGATGCCGGCGAGAAAGCAACGGTCAATGGTAGCCGTTATCGCGCCATGAAAACCGACTATTTGATGCCTGAAATTGAAGCTCGTGATCTCGACGACATTTGGTTTCACTAAAACGGTACCACTTCCCACATGAATGGTAGTCAGAAGGGGCAAGTTCTGGGCTATAAGGCAGATTAAAAACTTCCTCTCTCCATATATGTAGTTCTTAACCTGCCTTGTAATATGAGGTCAAGCGCTGCCGTGTTGGAAAATTATTGTCTCATGTCTGGTCGCAAATTTCGGACGTTTTTTGGCAATCGCTTTTTAAATTGATTAGCTGACAACAGGTAGCGTTACCCATTAATAATTTCGTCGTCCAGTTTTAGCTCAGTATTAGAAGCTCATAATACAATAATATGTAAATTATACTACTATTTTTTGCTTGGCCTCAATTGATATGGTATTTACCTTCCTTGCTTCTGAATGTATCCGACTGCTTTAAAGCCTATGGAAATACTTGCGTGACTCCCAAATCACCTGCGAGCTCGTTTTGTATTTGACGGCAAACGAGTTTCAAGCTTTTGACCACATGGGACGTTCTTCGTCTTCCACAAGGGCGTACAAGAACTCTAGATTTCCAACGCATATTCGGAATATTAAAAAATGAAATAAATATCAAAACCCCTTGCGATTCGGAATTTGAACATGTTGCACTATTAATTTAGTATTTAATATTTCATTGAAAATGGAAGCGAGGTAATTTATCCTACTGTTCTTTACATCCTCGACCGACCGGAACCTTGTATGGCGATGGGTTCGCACATCATAAACATACCATTCCGAAAGTAAGAGAAAGCGAACAGGGAAAGCTATTAGCATACTGGTCATTCTAAGCTCAAGAAACATCTTTCCAGTATGGAGTTTCACAAGAGACTAACTCAAACGGCCGGTTTTGCGTCATGGAGCATTGGCTGTTCAATTTCAAGGAATTAGTTTTAATATTTTATTTGTTTCTGTACACAAAAATGTTTATGGGACAAAGGGACAATCTGTATATTCGAAATGTGTTTTAAGGAATTCAAGTTAAGTGTTTTAAAAAAATACATTAAGTACGAACAAAAAGTTTTCTGCTTATCAATTAGATTAAAAACATATAAAGAGGAGTACAGTAAATCACAGTGAACACAATGGTGTATGTTTAGCCTTGTTTAAAACTGACATCGCTTTTAAGCGAATATCTTCAAATACCACTGCTTCCGACTGACTCGCATCAACACTATGCCAGAACTCTGTTTGCTCCTCACAAAGGCGATCGAATACACTGGCCACTTTAGACTGAAATTCTTTCTTTTCATATCTGTCTCAATAAAAATTAATAAAATATTTATAATTTTCCAATTAAACCTTCATAATTTTAATTGATATATATACCTCTCTCTGCCAAAATCACCACGTTGAATTAGATGGTCAATTGGCGCTTTCAAGTAAAATACAGCATCTGGTCGTAAAAGTCCTTTCTCAGGAGCCATGCACCAATCGAAATCCATGCCTTAAGTATGCAATTTAACACATTATATTCCAATAACTTTAATAAACGTATGAGCATTTCATTATTTCACCTTTCGCAACACTGTATGCCACACCGGAATATGAATATCTATCGACAACCAATGTAGTACCCGCATTTAGTAAATTCTGCATTTCCTTTAGAAACTCCCATCGATTGGCAGAAAACAGCAGATGAATTACTTGATCATTCAATTCTTTGGAATTTTTTAAGTATGAATTTATTGTGCTACCAATTTCCGTAGTGCGAGTAGGAAAATGCATGTGCTTTGCTTGGTAGCCATTACTGGTTAGAAATTCGTCTAAATATATCAATTAACTATGTTATTTGCCAAGTTATTATTTATTTACAACTTACACAACAACCGACTTTGTGACGATTTTCCACTTCGATCACATCCTTCCAAAACGATGAAAGCACCACGTTTAGCAGTTCTCATACTTAATAATTAGTTGAACATAAAATCGAACAATTTAAAAATTATAAGAATCAGTTAATTTTCCAAGTATCATAGAATACATCCTATAAAAGGTGGTTTATAACTTCTCTGCTCTTGAACGCTACATTTAGCGGGAAATAATAACAAACACTTTAACAGCTGTTATGAGGAAAGATGCCATATTTAGAAAACATTTAAGCACACGTGGATTTTACAAATATTGCTTAAATCTTGATTTATAATAATATACAAAGTTTTTTTTTATAAAATATACAAAGTAAAAGAGAATTGGAAAAGCATTACATAAACATTTATTTCCTTTGATAAAACTTACTTCATGATATAGTGCTTCGTTCAAATCAATTAAATACTTTAGACAGAGAACGTTTATCTCTGTTTTAGACATATTTTAAACAAGAAACTTCAATAAGATATATATATATATATATAAAGATTTTGGAAAATTACTTAACATACTAATCACAAGAAATATTGTGAGGCAATACAATAACTGGAGGATAACTGTTAATATCTTTGCGAATAGATAGATACCATAATTTATTTTACTGCAAAAGACTATAATTATACGAAATATCTTTGAATCATCCTGTACATAAACTAATTGCAACCTTGTGCCATCATATCTGGATAAAAATGTATTGTTGAACGCAACACTGAAGTTGAATTTATGAATTGTGTGCTTTTTTCGCGGAAGAATAGTTGGAAACATTAAGAAAATTTTAATAGACTGCTTAAAAATTTGTAAGTGTTTAAATATTTCTGATTATAAATGAATGCTACAACAGAAGAGTAGTATAGCTGCGAATGCAGTATAAAAAAATAGACGACAGATTTTATAGAAGAAATGCTTTGAGTGAAAAACTGTTTTGGTTAAGAAAATGTGGAGTAAAAAATCGTGTAAAAATCTGACAAAGCGGGTGCAGCAAACATATCTGAAAAAGTAACGCAGCGAGAGCCTCTGCAGGCGGCACAAGCGAAATTCGCTCAATGGCGAAAATGTTTGAAGTGCACAAACAAATCTTCTTGCCGTGATGAAGATACATTAAAATAGGCAATCATGTGGTTGAAAGAGTGAGAAATGTGTGCAATGACTTTGTGACGAATTTGGTTTGCAGGTGTAAATGAGATGCACAACACTTTCAAGCGATGTAAACAAGAATTTGTGCAAAAAGAGGAACTATGCGAAAACAAATTAACACGAGATATTGAGTGATTATTAGAATTGTGTTAAATAGATACCGAAGACTATGGGAAAATATATGTTATTTGTATTTAAGCTTATTACAAATTAATAGGCTAATTTAATTGAAATATACATATACCTAAAATTATGGAATATTTGTGAAAAAACAATATATATGTGCTATGACGCTTCCTTCATTACCTTTACCTTTTGTGTCAAAGTTTTTATGAAAATAAATATAAAACTAATTGTTATTTGATTACGAACATCTTGCTATTTGGAATAAACAAAAGGCAATAATCTTTGACATTTCGAGGGCGCTCTGTCATATATACAGCTGCTAGCTGTCATCATTCTTCTTACATATGTTTTTTCTATTTTCGCCTTGTATTAAGGCAGAAGATCAAAAGCGGAATATCAAGGGAAAATATAAAAGTGGAAAAGTTGCCGGAGTAGAAGCACAAAAGGAAAAGAATTGTGTATAGGTGAGATTAGTGTGGCGTATGGACAAACTTTTATTTCGCCTCCAATTACAATTTCTATAGTCAAATAAATAGTATTACTATAGTAAAATGAAGCAGTTTTGTGTGAATGCATAAATATGGACTAAGTGTAAAAGTTAAACGCAGGGATTTTGTTAGTATGCTGGATAAATGAAGTTGGTAAATGTATGTGTGTGTATAATTTTTCGCCTGTGGGCTGCTGGCCGCAGGATCTGTGCAAGTGTCTGCTCTATTAAATTATAGCGCTTGCTAATTAAATGTGACGAATTTTGCAACTTGCATTGTGCGATGTAAAATAACTTGTATGTAGTGCTTGACTGTTGTGATACTATACCACTTAAAATGTATCTCACGCCTATTTTATATCCTGCGTTAGCTATAGTTATGTTGATGTCATAATAAAAAGGTGTTTTAATAACTGTAGAATACGGTCGTCGTAATCTTTTAAAAACTCAAATAAATATTGGACAAAAATCATATGACAAAAAAATAGATATGCAAATAATTTTACGAATTTGTAACACATTGATCGTTGTTTTTATTTAAAAAAAGGTGCAGTCCTCAATGCTTGATAACTAAAATATCCGCGCTATTAGTGGAAACCCTATAAACTTGAACAACAGCAACGAATAAGGTGAGATGTCTAATAATAATCCCCATGGACACATAAGTCAACCGACGCAAAATCCTTCATGGAATCATTTGCAAGTAAGTTCGAAAACTGAATATTTTAACATTCATATGATTACTAACTAGATCTAAAAATGAATTGTGCGTCCTGTTATAACGCTCGTTTTATTTACAATATAGAAATGCCTATCGCTAAATAAAGACACACATGTGTACATAATTATCATTGTAATGTTTTATTATACTTAAATACAGATACCATCGTATATACCGAGGCAACCACAGTTGGCGCATATGTCCAACGAACGTCCCATGGTGCGTTCACCATCGGCTTGGCATGCGCCGGCACCGCCACCGGATTCCCTATATAATTTCATGTCGGCCAATCATAAAAACGTAAATGCACCTACTATGCTAGAAAACCAAATCAGTGCTTCAGTAATATATTTCGTCTTAATTTTATATGCGGAATATGCAAATATAATAAAAATGATTAGATGTAGTAATTTTTTGATTTTCACTCATACCTTTCTCACCTGATTTAGAGAATGATTTATTTATTTTTTCTATAAGTTGGACTTAGTTGCATTTCAAGTATTTCTCTCTAATTTTGTCCGTTTCTAAATAAAGCTTTATACTGCTTTCAATTTTTTTAAATTAGTAAATTATAATTTTTGTTCATTTAACTTCACTTAACTGGATTTCTTCAGTAAGTAGCTTAAGGCAGTAGTATTAAAGAAATGCAATATGATAATTTTTTTCTAAATACCTTCTAGATAGCAGAATTCTTTTGTATTTGGTATCCCTTTCTTTTGAAATAAATTAACTATGCAAATTTTTACCGTATGCAATGGCGTTAATAATTGTTCTGAGAATAATTCAAGAAACTGTGCCCTCGGCTCCCTTTTTAGAACTTAATATAGAATAAAAGTAGTTTGTTTTTTACATAAATACTAACAACTAATATATCAAATAATTGTAAATTGCTCACTAATATGCTCATTTGTATGCCAAAAAAATTTTTGTAGACTATATTCCTCTTACCAAATTACAACTTCAGCTACTTACCGTTTTTAATGAAATAATGATATGTTGTGAAGTTTTATAAAAACCGACTGTCTTATGCTAATTTTATACTTTAATAGCTTGAACATCAGATGAATTCTCTCCTGCCTCGTTCGCTTTTACCGCCATTCGATTCAATGGACTTATCGCTGCAATCAAGTCGTAGTTCAAGCTCACCACTAAACAAAATCGTTGGTGGTCATGCGCCTGGTATGCTATCACATGAGTATGGTGGTCATAAGCATGCGGCCACGCCACAGCCGCCAGGACCACCGCCTCCACATCAACATCAGCAACATTCGCACCAGCCACAAGCGCATCAGCATCAACAACAACAACAGCAGCAGCAATCACAACATCATGGACCGAATAGTTACCCAATGTAAGTAAATAAAGAGTGAAATGTTGATAAAAACTTTAAATTTGTTGAATTGATTTAGTAATAATTTATCGTCGAATTCACCTTCCAGCTTAGCACAACAGCAGCAGCAGCAACAACAACAGCAGTCACAGCACACACACCACTCTCAGCTATCTGCATTGCAATCTTCGCCAGCCACGCATGGCATGCAAAGCGGCGCTACACCGCAATCGCCTGCCTCACCAGCTGGCAGTCAAGGTCCCGGCAAATATATGAATACGAATGGAAATGATTGTGAAGGTATGCTACCACCTGGTGGTTCAAATCCTGGCGGTTCGTCGTCGGTAGGTGGCAATAATAACGGCGCGAGTGCGAGCAGCGGTACCGCAGGTGGAGGGGGCGGCGGTCCAAGCCCTGTGCATACTTATATGCGCGAGCCCAACGATGCGCCCAGCCATATGAGTGAGAGCTATGGCAAAGTACCACATTTGGCGCGTAATTATGAATCTGAGGTAGTTTATTTACAACATTTAAAAATTTACAACGGCTCAAATTTTTTTTTTTGCTACTTAGTTACAGTCTAAAGGTGCCGGATCGAAGCCAGTTGAGTTGGTCAGCAAAGATTGTAATTACACTTCGCTTATATCAAATAAAATGCAGTCGCATGCGCAGCAGCATCAGCAACAGTCACAAGTTTCTCCCAAGAAACGTAAGCAAAATGTTCATTTTTACAAAAAAAATATGTTTGAATTTATCATTTTTATCTCTTTAGAATCGCCAATACGCAATTATCATGCGCAACAACAACATCAGCATCATCATCAGCAGCAGCAACATCAGCAGCAGCCGCCGGCTTTCAATAATCCACCACAGTCTGCCATGAAGCATAACGGTCCGCATACACCGCCTACACCGCAATCTCCCGTAATGCATCAGCAAACTGGTGGACCTTTACATGGCATGGACTACAATCAAATGCATTTGCAGCAGCAATCACAGCCGCAGAACGCTTATCCACATCCACAACAGCAACAACAACACATGTCGCAACATTTGCCACACCCACCGCCACCACATGCACTACACTATCCACCACACCCGCACGCACATCAGCTGCCACACAGTCTCTTGCCGCAACAACCTACACAACATCAGCAACAAGCAACACAATTGTCACAACAAAATCAGCAACATCATATTCCACCGCAACAACAACACCTACACCCGCAAATGCATCAAAATCAACAGCAACACCAGCACCAAGTATCGCCACGCATGCACCAGCAACAACAGTCTCTTACCGCACAGCAGCAGCAACAACAACAAAATCAATCACCACCAATGCATCGTACACTGAACACCCACATACAACACACCAACTCCACAAATTACACGCATCTCGATGATATGGCGCCTGCTGCTGCAGCCAATGCTTCGAAAGCGCCCACATACAACGTGCACCCAGCAGAATTGAAAAAATCGTCGCCACCTGCTGATAATACCGTTATAGCAGATCTCTCACCCAAACCGGTCAACAGTGGCGCGAATAATACGTATTCCAACAGCGGGAACAGTGCGTCCAAAGCGGCTTGCATACCCGACAGCGCTGAGTCGCCTTCGCCGGAAGCGATATCATCGCATTGCGAATCATTGGACTCCAACAGCAATAGTAGTGGCGGTGGAGGGGCAGGTTTTCGACAACGTCTACATAAACGCGGTGGTGATACCAAATCATCCGGTGCTGAGGCTGTAGATTTCGGTAGTGTTCTAATGCCAACACAAGGCAACTCACCACAGCCGCAGTACCAACAATTGTCAAGGAACAACATTCCACGAAGTCCAAAGTCATCACCAACGGAACAAGTGCGACGTTCACCACGCAAAGCTGACATGTATGTGTATATAGTCTTTTATTTTTTTGAATGCGGATTCACTTACAATACGCTTTTCCAACTTTATAGCAAATCTCCAGCAAGCAATTTCAACAAATCACCTCCCAGTGCAACGGTAAACTTAGGTACACCACACACACAGCCTGAAAAAATGGCAATCGCCTCCACACCATCCTCACCGACCAGCCAAACGATGGAGAATGGACGCATACCGCCAACAATTGGCACGGCTTCAACTCCACTGGACACAATGGCGGAAACATTTGCCGATTCCGAAGTGGAGACAATTGACAAAATCAGCGCCATGATCGCCAGCACTGCAAATGACAGCGCAACGCACGTGGACGCGAACAGTAATTCGAGCATAAAGAGTGTCGGTGAATGCGACAGCGGCGCGCTCAGCAGCGGCAGCCCGAAAACCAAAAAGCAACGTCAAGCGCTGAAACTGCGCAACGCCACCGAATACAATTCCAATTCGAATGGCTCAAGCAATTCATATAGCGTCATTGGAAATACCAGCGCCAGCAATAGATCTATGTCCATGAACGATAATGCCGTTGCGGTCGATGAGTTGCGTAAAGAATTGATGCAAACGGATCTACAGCAGCTTGAGGCGCCTAACGGCGACAAATCCGCAGCGCAAACCAACGAAGGCGAAGTTGCGACTGGCAATCGTATGGAGTCGCAAGCTGATGCGCGCATGAGACAGCCACGACCACTAAGTCCGCAAAGTAATAGTCACAGCAGCAGCAGCTCGTCCAGCACTTCCAGCTGCAGCAATTCCAGCCACAGCAGCATTGGCAGCAAGACCACAGCAACTACCACACATGCGGAAAGCAAAACATCGGGGAGTCAATGTCCGGTTATAGCAACAACAACGACAGCTTTGGAAGAGGACAATAAACACAAACGACAGACTTCAGACGAACGACAAGCGCCGCCGCAGACTGGCGATGCCGACCCACTAAATTTAAATGCCCATAAAAGCGACACAGTGACAGCGGCATTCGAAGAGGTAAGCCTATTGAATATTCAAAACCATAAATCTTTTACTTAATGAGTTCTTTAAAAACGTCCGCAGGTTGAAAATAAGTTGGAGGAGATGTTTGCTGGCATCGAAGATGAGCCCATCATACCGGAGACCGATGATCTTGCTTCACAGCCGCCCGCCAATACCACTGAAGTGGTGCGCGATTTAAGTTTAGCTTTAGAGTTGTCTAACGCCAACCTCAGCGCTGTCACACCTTCAGCAGATGCACCACAGGAGACGAACGATCCGATGAGCGCTACAGCGAAAGATGTGAGTACGCCACTGCACGTACGCACGGAAGGTCCACCACCGACTAAAGCCGCCAAAAAGTCGACACTACCTAGTCCTATACGCAAAACTACCACAACGGACCTACAAGCTGCCGCTGCGGAAAGTGCACAAACCACAGACAATAAAGAAGGCGGGAAAACGAGTATTGTACCGGCTGCTTCAACTACGGCAGCGGGCCGAAGAAGCGGACCGCCGCGACGCCGTCTCTCCGTCGCCATGGATCCCGCGAATTTGCGTATACTGTTGGACGACGATGATGCTGACTTTGCAGAACCACGTCCACAGCGTGGCAAACGTACAACCAGCGCCAAGCGAAACAACAATAGTTCGCAGAACAGCAGCGAACAAAAGAAGGACGGCGTCATATGTTTGGATGACGATGACGATCAGCCGAGCACATCAGCGGCTGCAGCGGCAGCATTGGCCGCAAAGACAGCCAAAGAAGCGACCACACAGGCTGTCGGCAGCAGCAGCACGCCAAATGCCAAGACGACGTCTAAGGCCGCTAAGGGCCGCAAAACGCAAGACACGCGCAAACGGCCGAGTCGCGCCGCGGATACTGGCAAGAATGGTGCCAAAAAGAAAATGACGGCAAAACAGCAACAGCAACAACGGCGTAAACAACAGCAACATTCATCGGATGATGATGCACCAGCAGCGCCATCCGCCGCAACGGAACAAATAAAAAATAAATCTCCATTCATTTTGGTGAAGCGTGACGGCAGCATAAATGTGGTGAATGCGCCCTTGAATGCCGAAGATGTCAATGAGAAGAACGCAGCCGCGCGGCAGGTAAAGAAACCATCGGGTGCTGCTGGCTACGCACACGATCGGAAAAACCTACGCGGCCTGCACTCGTCAACGCTCAGCAATAAATATGACGCGGATACGACCGACTCAACGTGGATATGTGTATTTTGCAAGCGTGGGCCGCATCGCCTGGGATTGGGTGACCTCTTCGGCCCCTACCTGGTCACAATCGATTGCGAGGAATATAAGACGGCCGTAAAAGCGCCCGACGCCATCGATATGGATGCGATTTTCGTGAGCAAACGACGGCGTCTGGATATGGTACAGACGAATCCGCGCAATCTGCCCGTGGTGCCGGCTAAAAACTGCACAGCGTCCACGGGTGCGACAGCTACTGCTACACGCACCAGTGGTGCGGTAAGTATACCAATCACCTTGCGCCAGCAAGACTTCTTTAGTAGCGACTCCCTTTTGCAGGGTAAAAAGAAAAAGAACGCTCAAGACACAAGCGCCCACGGTAACTTGAATACTGACGCTACGGTGACTATCGATCCGCTCGATTGCAGCACAGATGAGACACTGCAACAGAACTTTCTCGGCATGTCTAAAGTCTCGGAGAAGAGTTATGAAGTGTGGCTGCATGAAGACTGCATTGTCTGGGCGCCGGGCGTATACTTGGTGGGTGTGCGTGTTATGGGACTCGATGCGGCGGTCTGGACCAGCACCACCTACCACTGTGTACTGTGTAGCAAACCTGGTGCGATTGTGTGTTGTCTGCAGCGTGACTGCAAGGCAGCCGCACACGTGCCATGCGCACGCGCAGCCGGCTGGAGTTTGAATGAATCAACAATGAACGTGCACTGTCAACAGCATGCCGTACAACCGGCCATTGCACCGACAACCCTATCAGCGCTAGCACTGCAACAACAACAACCGGCAGTTTTGGAAAATTCCTGAGAATCGCAAGCAGCCGAGTGTCACCTTCCACGTTCGCGCGCGCAACAAGGTGCGCGTCGTCAACGTTGCTTAGCGAAGTCAACTGCACAGCGCAAGTCGAAATAAGGCACAACAACAAAACATAAGTGCGCTGCTCTTAGCATTAAGCGTCGTGTGGTGTGTGCGACGTGAAGTGTTCGTGAAGCTACGGACCCAGGCCGTTGCTTTGCTTATTTGCGTTTCGCTAAACATTCGTTAGTTTTAAGCGTAAACCATTTTAAGGTGTAATAATAGTAGTGTACTATATTAGAAACTTCAATTTTACAGTTAACTTTAAGCTACCGTTACACACAGAATGTACACAAGACCATCGAGAGAGAAATTTTAGCGCTCAACATTTTTTTTTTTCATATCAAAAACCTTGTTTGTTACGCATCGGTTTGTCTACCAAGTAGTTGATTTGCAGAAAAAATTACAAAAATTCGTTCGACTCTCTTATTGAAAATAATATTTGTTTTACTTAAATTGTATTTAATTCTTAGTTTTTACATAAATTATGCTCTATATATAGCACATACATTTACATAAATACATACATATATTATGACATAATCGTAAGATATTTGTATATAAATATTCTTAATTGGCATAAAACTAAGCTTATTAGTGGCGAGAGTAATTTTTATTGCTTCAAATCGTGGGCGTATAAAACATATAATGCGCTGGCAGAAGAGAAATCTATTATTTAAAGTTAAGGGTGTTATTGCACTATGATACGAATGCATGTAAATTATTTAAATATACCAAATTTCATATCCCGACCAGCCTGCAGTTACTTTATGTTTTGTTCTTCCTTTTTTGTGTGTATTTTTTGCAGCAAAAGCCGCGCGAGTCATATTGTTTTGAAACAAAAAATAATGTAACGGTTCCAAAAGGGTTTTAATCAAACCTCTTCATATATTGATAGTAAGAATAATAGTAAGCATAATAATAAATAAAATAATAATTTGCAACTATCTTAATATAATTGCCGTTTTTTCTTAAATTATTAATTAATAAATATTTTGAAAT
>NW_017535019.1:76556-111966 GCF_001853355.1 Bactrocera latifrons | reverse complement strand
TTTTTATTTGTTTCTGTTATAGATTATAACAATTAAGCAAAATCTCACAAATAATAAAATAATAATTATTGCATAAATGATATTATATTTGGTTCGAAGTCTCTCTAGTGATTTTTAAATACAGTTAGATTTGAAATTCGCAACGTTAGAGCTGGCTAACTATGTAAAAAACTTGAATCGTGCGTTGTTGAATCGAGAATTGCGTATTTATTATTTAAAAGCATGTGCTTAGTAAGCTGTGCAGATGCAAAATATAAATATTTATAATTGTAATATAAAATTGTATAAATTATATTTGGAGACTCAGCAAACAATAGTTTTCTATACATATTTTTTTTATATTTTCCCAAAAAATAGTCAAAGTAATCAGATAAATAAATATAAATCAATAAATTTTTGTATGAAAAGAGGAAATGCACAATCACATGAGACATGTATGCTCTTAGACAGTACTATATTTATACTTTATTAATTTAATTGTAATTAAAATGCATAAAAGATAAAATTATACTACAGATTCTCTTTGAAATGTAAAAAAAATTTCAACTATTATTGAAATTTATAGACTCATCCGTGACAGCAGAGAAAAATCGAAACTCTTTAGAGGCAAATATAAAAATAAACATAAACGGCATACAATACATATGTACATATGTATGTATGTATAGGCGCAAAGTAAATAGAAAAAATTCTGTATCATTTCAATAAACTATGCCGAGAAGCGTAATTTACTTAATTATTATTGTTTTTGTTTTTTTGTACACAAAGGACGCTACCAAATGACAACAATAAAAAGTCGTATGTAATATAAAATGATTCTCAAAGTTAAAAACAAATATAAATTTATATATAAAAAAAACTAAATCAGAATACAGTTAGACAACATGGCGTTGCCACATGTGTGGTTTTAATTAAATGTATGCAAAATTGGAATTAATTTATTCATAAGTAAGACGAGTAAAATGCTTTGGTTTTAGTTTTAAACAAATTTAGTTGTAGTTTGCTATAAATTATGCTTAGACTACAACAAAAACAGTTTAAAAAAGTAAAAAAATAACGCAAATACTTGTATAATTAAATCATATAAATACATACAAACATATATATAACAGAGAAAGTCTTAAATAAAGTAGTATGGCAACACTGCTGGAACATCATGCATAAATGCATACAACAATAAATTAATTAAAATATATACACACACATACATATATAAATAAATCTCTTAAAATTATTATTAATTGTAAGCCTGTGTACACACATCGACATACATACATACATACATACATGAAAGCCAACTAACATAGAATGCATAGTGAAAGTGGTAATGAATAAAAAAACAAATATTAAAAATTGAAAAAAAAAAAATTATGAAATAAAATGGGCGTGCATCAAACACAAATATACCGCAAACTCTAGTATTTATGTATTTAATTAATTTAATGTAATTATTGTATTGTAATTTGTAATTTTCGCATTGTATTTACTACATATAATCCAATACAATCTAATACAATACAACAAACATACCAATTATAATAAAAAGTGCTGTTTGCAATGTCAGCAACATTTTTGACTAAGTGATTAACTGTAATTTTTAATTAATACTAATTAATATTAAATTTAATGCACACACACACACATATACCAATAAAACAGTCACGCATACACATCGATAAGTCTTATCACACTCACAAACACATGCATAGAAGTGCATACTAACGAAATATGTAAGTTAAATATGTAGTCTCAAGTGACCCGGCGGAGAAGAAGGTGTGCTAATGTTTCAGGTGGTGAAAATAAAATTGATAAACGAAATGATATAAGTAAATGACAAAAACAATATAATTGTGAAATAAATAAACTATATGCGTATTGTTTCTTTTAATTGAAAACAAAAAAAATGCAAACAATTTGGTTTAAATTTTTGGTGAGGTTGTTCGCTTTCCCTCTTCTCCTTTAGCTCTTTTATATTTTTACGTCTTTTTTCATTTATTTATTTACCTTTTTCTATTTTTTTCTTCCCTTTCTTACTTTATTCCTATAACCCTCTCTTTTCTGTTTCTCAATATCTTTTAATTTAAATTTCTATAACTTCGTTCTGTCTCTTTCCTTTTATCAAGCTCTCTCTTTCTGTTTTATCTCTTTCCCTCTCTCACTCTATTCTTTTTTCTCTCTTTCTATACCCTCCTCTCTATCTTTATATATAGTTCTCTTTCAGTTCTTCAAGATATCTCTTAAATAATCTTTCTATCTCTCTCTTTCTTTATTTTTCTTCTCTCTTACCATGTTGATGTTCTAACTTCTAACAGGCTCTCTAAGTCTTAAGTGAACTTATAATTGATTATGTATTCCATGAGAAACATTTTTTAGTAGAAGTACGTTGAGATATCAAAGGAGACCGACCGCTTATAGAAAAAAACAATAATAACACGGATAGAGGGGTATATATGAGTATGCTATAAAAATGGATCAGATGCTGAAAATTTCATGGCTCAAGGTCACCCTTAAAAAATTTCTTAAAGTAGATTTTACTGATATGTCTTTTCACTCCAACTATCAGCAATTCCCCACAAGGCCAGAATCGAGTTCGTTGCTTAAGTCTTTTGTCATGTGTAATAGTGTAAAATATAATATCTACTTACTGCACATTCCTGCTATAATCTTCAAATAATCTGTAAGCATTTCTCTTTTCAAGTTTACTTATTCGTTTATTTCAATAAAAATAAATAATAGAACTATAATCATTCGATCCGATCGATCGTAAAAAGTCGAACGCTCTTATAAAATAACAGAGTAGCTTAAATGTAATGGCAGTAATGGGTTTTTGCACCTACTTTCAATTGAACTAAAACCATGATAGTGAATAATATAAAAATTAATAATTTAGATGAAAGTAAAAAAGCTTAAGTTATCGAAAATTATAAGAAACTCGTAGAAATAGAGTAGTTGTGAGGCAAAAATTGATACTTAACTGAGTAAATCTAACTTACTACTACACACATATACCGAGCATAGGCTGCATCACTTTTTCTCTAGCTACTAATTCCTGTTATGGCAACAGCGGCGGCCGGTGGAAGTAGATGTGTGAATTTATTTGACATTGCGCAGTCGCCTCAGCAGATGCGTTATGTCGTTCGGCAGGCGACCAATGCTGCTCAGCGGCACATCGTACGAACTCACGCCGTTATAGGCGCTGCTGCTGCTGCTGCTACCCGGCTTGTGAAAAATACTCGAGTCTTCACTTTCAGCAGCGTCTACGACGTCCATGCGACGTTGCGCTGTAAATGTGGTAGCTGTAGGCGCCGGTATAAGACCGGCGGTGAGCGCGGGCAATTGTATATTAAAATGTTTGTCATGTTCGGGTGGCACGATGCTATTGCTGAGTTCGTCAACGGACAGCTGTTGTGACTGAGCGGCGCCAACTGAACTGGTGAAGGGCGGAAATTGTGTGAACTGTTGTTGTTGTGGTTGTTGTTGCTGGAAGTTAGTGAAGAAATTCTGTGTGGTTTGTTGAGGACGCTGCTGTTGTTGTGTTGACGATGAGCGAATAGTTTGTTGTTGCTGTTGTTGTGGATAAGTGTATTGATTTGTTGCTGTTACTTGTTGTTGTTGTGTTTGCTTTTGCGTTGGATAGGTTTGTTTTTGTTGCGCGTATTGCAGATTTTGCTTCAGCTGCGCCGCTGATTGCTGCGAAAATATCTGTTGTTGCTGCTTTTGTTGCCACACAGCTTGTTGCGGCTGTTGTTGCTGTTGTGCAATTGCTGACTTAGCGAATTTCTGAAAATATTGCTGCTCATTAAGTTGTTGTTGCGCAAATTGTTGCTGCTGTTTTAGTTGTTGCTGCTGCAACTGTTGTTGTTGTTGTATTTTCTGCTGCTGTTGCTGAAATTGCTGTTGCTGAAATTGCAGTTGTTCCAGTTGCTGYTGTTGTTGTAATAATTGTTGTTGTTGTTGTTGCTGGAAGCGCTGATTGAATTGCTGCTGTTGTTGTTGTGCGGCCTGCGCCACTTCTTGTTGCTTTAGCTTTTGTATTTGTATATCCTGCGCGGCAGCGCGATTGTAGAGCGGCTGAATTTGCTGTGTTGCTGTTGTGCCCGACGCTTTTTGATAATAATTCTGTTGCGAATTTTGTGCTGCCTTGTATTGTTGTTGTTGCAGATTATTAAAGCTTATCGCCTGCTTCGTGGCAGCACTAGTGTTCGTGTCGCCCGGCGCGGTTTGACCGAACTTCTTCGTAAGGAAGTCGTCCAGCGGCACATACGGCGCAAGCGGCGTGGTCTTGGGTGGCGGCTGCGTCGCCAGCGCCGTTATAATCGATGACACTGAGTTCGGTGCTATGCGTTGACCTTCTGCGCGCGCAATAATGATACGCGGTGCAGGAGAGGTAGGGGGTGTGTGCTGTTGGGCAATCTGTGGCAATTGTTGTGGGCGCTGTGGAGGCGTTAACTGAGCAGGAGCTGCAAAGAGGAAGTGAGTTGGAAGGCGTTTGTTTCAATCTTGTCACATATCAGTTAGCGCTATTGAATGTAATATGTGTGTGTATAAATGTGTGCATTGGCGATATACAAAAAACTGTTGCTTAAGAGCGCGCAGACACACGCTAAGCGAACTCACCTTGCGGCGTCAGCTTATTATAGCTCTGTGGCACAGAGTTGCCCACAGCACGAGCATAACTGTTCGTTGACAGCGAGCGCGCGACGGTGACTGGTGCTGTCTGATAGACAGTGGGCGGTCGGCTGGACTGCTGTTGAGTGCGGAAATTCTGTAAGACGGAATCATCAACAATGGCGCGTGTTAACTTATCGAAATCGAGAAATGTTGCCGAGTCATCGGCATGTGTGTCGATAGATATGGGAGAAGAAGGCGTATTTGAAATGGTGGGAAATTCGTAAGCAGATGGAGGTGTTGAAGCAAAAGTAGAGGCAGAAGGGGAAGTCAAGTCATATATTTGGTAAGTTTCCGGTGCATCCATATTCGCCGCCACGCCAAAAGTGCTTGGTTGTGGTTCAGCTAAGCGCAAGGGTGCATGATCTTTAGTTGAAGTGGAAGTTGAATAGGAAACAGAAGATGTGATGGATTTTAGTATGTGATCGAGATTGGGTGTAGGACTGAGTGAGTAAGCGGTAGGCGCAATAGGCGTTGTTTGCGCTGTTTTTGGTGCGGMAGTCGTGGTGGWCGTAGTTGTTGTTATTGATGTGGCAGCAGTCGTCGTTGTCATAGCGCTAGYTTGCGCTTTGAAATTGGAGAAACGGTTACGCCGGCGCACCGCGTTGTTGCGCGTCGCCTTCGGTGCCGCGCGGCGCGGACTAACAGTTGTGGGAGAAACGGTGGTTGAAACGGTGGCTGGCTTGGTGCTCACTTGAAAGCGTCGCAAATTATTGCGTACGGTCTCCCAGCTTAGCGATGTGCTGCTTGTGCTGCTCTCATCTACCACGGTTGGATTGCTGGTGGTGCCGCGCTTTTTAGCACTATCTTTGTCAAAGGAATTTCCGCGCGCGTCATAACGCTTACCGCCGCCAATGCTGCCCAATTCCTTGTCTATATTGCGTACAGCGATTTTCCTGCTCGTTTGTGATGACTCAACACTATCGTTGTTGGTATTAGTATATTGAACAGTGGGCGCTTCGGCAGTGGTGCTTGGTGTTGCAGTGGTTAGGCGATTATTGGCCGCTGACAGGCGCGACAAACGCAAACGGCTTGCAGCCACGCGCTTCAAATAACTGCGTGTTGTTGTGGTGCTACTGCTGCTGGGTGCTTTTGTAGTTGTAGTTGTTAGCTTGCTGTTGACTGGCAGCTGATTGCGTCTCCCATTGGTTGATGGTTTGCCGTTAGCGCGTTGCTGTGAAGTGAGGCGCCGATAATTCCGTATGCGCTCCTGGAAGCTACCACCTTCGCTCATACTTGCTATTACGCTTGTGCTCGTTTCCGGTTGCACAGTGGTCGTTGTTGTCGTTGTAGTAGTTGTGGTCGTGCTGTCTGCTACTATGTCGTCGTCGTCCACATGAATGAAGAGCGCACCATCCTCGCCATAAGTTGGATCCAAGATAGCGCTATATGAGCCGCTTGCTTTCTGTGCGTTCTCAACGAGTTCGTTGTTGCTGTGTTTTGTCAATTTGACACCAGCCAGCAATAGTTTGGTTGCTTGATGCTCTGCATCGAGTTGCTCTTCATCCACTATCGGCGCATAAGTTGAGGTCTCCATTTGCGCTTTAGCTGGCGTTGTTGTTGGGCTACTGGCTACTGTTGCTTCTTCCTGCGCTGGGAAAAGCAATTTCTCCACAATATTTGCATACACATCTGCTGAGCTGTTATTATCTTGCGCCAGCGTGGATGTTGAGCTCACTGTAGTTGTCTCTTCGCTGAGCGCTTCTGTTGTATTTACATCAGCAATTTCCTGTGCTGGACTGCTGCCGCCGTCGAAATCGTTAAACTCGTACAGCGTCGGTTCGTCAGCAGTTGACGTTTCAGTGTCACCTTCGGACTCTGGCACCGGTGGACTGAGGAAGTTGTAATCCAAATTATGTGGCATGGTGCCTACGTTATTCAAATAATAGCGGTCAGAATTGACATTCGTAAACGCCTCAGTCGTGCTGATGGCTATGGCACCTTCCGTTGTCTCATACTCTTGCGCGCCTCTGAATCCCGCGCCAGTTTCAATTCTATCAGTTACTTCTTTCGCAGCGACCTCCGCAGCAGTGTCCTTAACTATTTCGGCTGGCTGGATCGGTGTGGGCGTGGTCGTCATGATGATAAATTTCATGATTTCCTCGGAGCTATCCAAAGTAGCACCGTTATCGTCGTGCGTGTTTGAGTTTTGTTTTATAGATTCCTTGGTATCTTTGTAAGTGTCGTCAATGGGCAGCTCGTTGGGCTTCAAACCCCACAATTCATAGTTCCGTTAAGTGTGTTTTGTGTAGACATAGTGTAATTGTGGCATGTGTAGAGTGATGATGATGGTGCAAAGCAAAGTGCGTATATGTTAATTGATAGTGTAGATGTTAGAAAAAGAGAGAAAGATGGAAATATATGACATAGTGTATAGAAAAAAGAATCTGGATAAATGTGTATACATAGATATAGAGGTGAAATATAGTGAGTTTTTGTAATAATTAGAATTATACACAGACATGATAATAGTGTTTGTATGGCCTGGTTTATTGTTAGCGAATCACAAAAGAATATTCAAATAAAATAAAATTAATACTGAGTCTCGTTTATGTAATTGCGTAGTGATCAAATTTAACCCGGACTGGTCCATTTCAATTGAGTAGCGATAAAAAAAAAATTCATAGAACTCGCTGAATTCGAAAAATAGTCTCGCTTGAGTAGTTCCATGTTGATCAAATTTGACCCGGACTGGTCCATTTTTACTGAACATCGATAAAAAAAGTGCATACAATTAGCTCAATTTGAAAAATAAATATTTTAAATAAGTGTCGATAAGAAAATTTCATAGAATTCGAAAAATAGTCTCGCTGGAGTAGTTGCGTAGTGATCAAATTTGACCCAGATTGGTCCTTTTTAGCTAAGTATTGACAAAAATAATTTCATAGAATTCGCTGATTTAGAAAAATAGTTTCAATGAAGTAGTCGCGTAGTGATCAAATTTGACCAGGATTGGGGAATTTTTACTGAATATTGATAAAAAAAAAAGGTTTCATAGAATTCGCTGAATTCGAAAAATAGTCTCCCTTGAGTAGTTCCGTAGTGATCAAATTTGATACGGACTGGTCCATTTTAACTGAATATCGATAAAAACAATTTCCATCGTAGTAAAACGCTTTTTAAGTTCGTTAAAAGTTTGATATGCATATATTAATTAGGTGAGTTTAGTAGCTTAATGAAAACAACAATCTAGCGAATGGCGTTCCAAAACTGAACTGAAACCGAAAATCCGCTGAAGGCACTGAGACCACTGAAGGTCATCCCCGCCGTGGCTTATAACAAGTGTATTAAAAATTACACAATTAATTAGGATTTTTAAGAGTATTCGTTTTTCGCAGTCCGAGTCAAATTTGATCAGATCAGTCTAAAACTCTTGACTTAAATTTTCGAAAAAATATATATAGGCTTGCAGTATGTTATAGCCATTCAAAATTTCACTCACCGAAAATCGTATCGTACTTGCCGTCTGCTTGGGCTTGGCATACTCATAGGGTGGGCGCTTGGAACGATCACTTTGCGATGAGAAGCCACGACTTAGGAACCGGAACGATGTCTTATTCTTTTGCGGCGCTGGCACTTGATAACCAGAGACACTCGTATCCAAATCTTCAGAGACTACTTCAAGCAAATTATTTATGCTTGCTGCCAAAACTGCATCTTCATCGGCCGTCTGCAAGTGCTTGACATAATCGGGTGCAAATACTTCAGGGGTAGTCGTTTCAGCGAGGCTATTCAAGCCGAAATTCACCTTTTCGGCAAAATTGCTCTTCTTTGCGTAATTGTAAGTGCGGCTGGGCGACTCGGCTATTATGCGTGCGCTGTCGTGCTCGAAATTAACACCCGGATCGGAGGACAATTCACCCAAGCTATTCACATATACATCCTCATCGTTGGTATCGTTGGGTTTCGTTGTTGTTTGCTGTGTGTTACTACTTTCTGTCTTCGTTTCAGTACGCTGTTGTTGTCTCTGTTGCTGCAGTCTTTTACGTTGCTGTGTGACTGTATCCTCGACTTGTGTTTGCTGGGTAGCGACGTTAGTCTTCGATACAGATTCCACTTGGGCACGCGTTACGGCCGACTTGCGGTTCAAATAAGCGCGTTGACTGCTGTCGCGACTGGATTGCGGCTCCACAACATCGGCGCTCTCATTGGCAGCCACTCCGCTCTCAGAGAGCTCCAATTGTTTTTTGAGTGTATGATGCGATGTTTGTTTATTTTGCAATGCGGCTGATATCGTTTTCATTGGATATTCCATCATTTGGCGTACTCTTTCCATCATATCCGAACTGCTGCCTATGCGATTCGCACTGTTTTTGTAATAATATTGTTCCGATTCGGCGCAGTTCACATTGCGATACCAATCACAAACGAAATTCTTCTGACTGAATAGTGTGCCATTGGGACAGAGGAAGCCGAAGCCTTGTGTGCCGCGTGCAGTGTGGGCACATATGCGGAAGGCCTGACATCGCGTCTCCATGTCAGCGTAATAACCTGAAGAAGAGTTTGAAATTTAAAAATTTAAACAGTGTCTCTTCATATATATTAAGTTTCTTCTTGGAGACTGACATCCAAAGAACATAGCTACAAGAAGTTATCGAAAAGAATTTTATGACTAGTCAACTAGTTGTATCTTGAAATTAGGTATAAAGAGTTATAACTCTTACAACACTTCTAAGTAGAAAAATAACAGGCATTTACTCTAATATAAGGAGAGCTCTCTATACGATAACTGTGTATGGCACACAATAATCGCTACATGATTATCTTAATAAAATCAATCTTTCAGTCGTATAAGAAACATGATTGATAGCCCCATCGAGGGCGATATACTAATTCTCCGAGACTTTAAAATATAGCTGAGAGTTGTACTATAGATTACCCCTCATTGTTATCAAATTTCTTTGCAGCAGACCTTCGCTCGAGGTCTGGACACAGAAAAAGGTAGCTGGCGATCAGATCTGAAAAAGTTGAATGAAGCTACCGCGTTGAAATTTATCTTCATTTATTCACTTGTAATTTTTTTTATTCGAAGACCTTCTTATGGGCGCCATTTCAAAGCCGTCTAAAGCAGTGTTCCACCAACAGAAAAAATTATTTTTTATACTTTTTCCAAGTTTCGTATGCGGGATCGATGCGAATGTTGGAAAAGGCTTACGTTGATTCAGTTCTATCCAAAACACAAGCCTACAGGTTGCACAAAGCCTTCATAGATAGTCGAGAAATCGTTGAAGACATACCTCGTTCTGAACGATCTTCGACCTCTTCAACTTATAAAAAAGTGAAAGGTATAGAAAATGAAAATCGCTAGGCAAGTGTTAGAGAGATGGCAATAGAGCTCGGTATCTCTCGTGAGTCCTTTCGAAACATTTGGAGGTTATTTTGAGGATGAAGCACGTTCTTGCTCAATTCGTTCACATAATGTTTTTCCAAAAGAGCACCGTAACAGGTCTCTTTGGATGGCTTGACATGCAAACAAGTCAACAACCATCGGAATGAAGGGAAAACGAAACCAAAAAAAAAACCGTCCGTTGTTGGTGTGTCATGAATTTGTTGCAGCGGGACAAATGATCAATAATCAGTGTTATTTGGTCGTATTGTGACGATTTCATGAAAACAACCTCCGAAAACAATCCGAATTGTGGAAGTGTGATATTGCAGCATTGCATTGAGCCACGATTGTGACCGAAATAAAAGACAAAATGGACTGAATACCATCTATCAACCACCGTATTAACCAGATTTTGCTCCGTATGATTTTTTAAACTGAAATTGCTTCACCGCGGAATCCGTTTGCAGTCGATTGAAGAGATAAAAAAAATTCACTGAAGGAATATATATAACGTGGAATCAATCGGCAAAAATTGATGACAAAAATGTTTGCTTCTAATATTGAGTATTAAATTGAAAGAACAATATTTTTTCTCTAAGCGGTATTTTTATTATTAGACTCACCCTCGTGTTTTCCAGTACATTCAAAGCTCGTTTTTGGCACCTCACTGTAAATGGGATAATCGACTTCAGGTTCGCCGGGTATTGTGTGACGTAGATCAAACTGCTGGTGTGTGATGGCACTAAGAAGTTGACAAAATTCAAAAAAAAAAATATATATATATATATAAAATAAAAATAAAATTATTATAATTATCATAACATATTATTTCCTAGGCAATTCACAAAGTTACCTCATGTAATCATTAGAGGTCTCCGCATCTTCGAATGTGCCCTGCGCACTAGTGGCACTTACGAGCGTCAATAGTAGCAACCCTAATGGCAGACCTACAACACACATACAGACAAAAGTTTACAAACATTTGCTTAAGACATACATATGTATATGGCTATAGTAGTTTCACTGGATTTACCAAACATTTTCGGTGGCCGCATTTTGGCTGTAACGCACGGACTACTGCGCTCTCTAACTCTGCTCGAATCGGCAACACACTGGCTATTCTGCAATAAAGAGTTTTGTATTAAAAACCTAATACGTACTATATATGTGTGTAAAAACATGTGTAAGCTCATTTGCTACAAAATCCGTTTTATTGATTAGTTTCACTAGTCGTTACACAAATCGGGGTTTAAAAAAGAAATACAAAAAAATCAGAGAAAAAAATTAAAACATTATTTATTACAAGCGCGCATCCGCAACGACATCGCAACATGCAATCTATTGCCTAATCATGCAGCAGTTCCAGCGACCTACAAGCGATACGCATGCAAATAGATATGTAAATTATCGAATGAATCAACACGAAAGATCGGCGCACAAACACACATATGCCAGAGCAAGCTCGCATTGGCGAACCTGTATGGTGGTGTGTATGTATGCGTGTTAGTGTGTCAGCGCCTAACAGTTTGCCTCATCATCATCGCCTTAATCAACACACATCGAACGCATAACCGAATTAATATTAATACCGCTCCCCAAGTTACCGGGCACAACAACAGCAAACATCTGAAGAAAGAAATACACAAAGGAATGGCGACGGCGTGCTAACTTGTTTGTTGTTATTTAACACGCTTACCAAATTCGGTTCGCTTTCGGTTGTGTGACAATGCATTGCACAATGAGTCACCCAATAAATTGCTCATAATTAACATAAATATTCGCTGACAATTAATTTAACGCATGAATTAATTTGCGAATTGGTTGGAAGGAGAGAATGAATTAGTAAAATAGTAAGGGATTCTTCATGTAAGGCAACCAACGTAGAGCATAGTCGCTGTAGATATGTTTTTTTTTTTTGTTAATTACTCTAAACTGTGTTATAGAACCAAAGAGGAAAGTAAAAGAGTTTATATTTGTAAAATATAAGAATGATACCTGTGTAAAGAGGACTAACTTAACTTAAAATAGTCATGTAATTCTATAGGTGCTGGTGGTTTATGGTGATAAGAAGGAACTATCAGCTTATTGTGTTGCAATCAGATCTTAGTAATATTTGGCTGAAAATTCGGATGAAAACAAAAAAAAAACTGAAAGGACTAAAGATATGCACAAGATCCGTAGAAAAGTAATTGTAGGCATAATTGATGGATAACAAATTGAAAACGTCCATCTGCGTCTTGATAGTAGATGTATAAAAAGAAACTAGGATTAAACATATTCCAAAATTATAATATATTAAGCGCCAAGGGATCACAATATAGGGTAAGTTCTTTCCATATATAGAAATGTAGTCAAATATGTATTTCAAGCCATATTGGCACATCATTCTGTCAAATTTAGGTATTATCATACAAAATCAAAACTACTTCAGAGATTTTTTGATATATTCCATATGATCATATTTGACCCGTACAAGTCCATTTAGCCATATTGGCATATATTTTCATCAAATTTAGTTATTATCAAATAAAATCAAAATTACTTCAGAAATATTTTGAGCGACTGATGTATGCCATCTGATCAAATTTGACCCGGACTAGTCCATAAGCCACATTTGTATATATTCTCATCAAATTAGTTATTATCATATAAAATCAAAACTACTTCAGAGATTTTTGGATATATTCCACATGATCATATTTGACCCGGACAAGTCCATTTTATTATATATTATATTTTCATCAAATTTAGTTATTATCAAATAAAATCAAAATTACTTCAGAAATATTTTGAGCGACCGAAGTATGCCATTTGATCAAATTTGACCCGGACTAGTCCATAAGCCACATTTGTCTCATCAAATTAGTTATTATCATACAAAATCAAAACTACTTCAGAGATTTTTTGATATATTCCATATGATCATATTTGACCCGGACAAGTCCATTTAGCCATATTGGCATATATTTTCATCAAATTTAGTTATTATCAAATAAAATCAAAATTACTTCAGAAATATTTTGAGCGACCGAAGTATGCCATCTGATCAAATTTGACCCGGACTAGTCCATAAGCCACATTTGTATATATTCTCATCAAATTAGTTATCATATAAATTTGAAATTATTTCAGAGCTTCTTTGAGCGACTGATATATGCCATCCGATCAAATTTGACCCGGACTAATCCATTTAAACTTCATGTCCGAACGTTATCGTTATTTTAGGAACGAGTCGTCGAAACTTTAATAACAATCTAGCGAATTTAGCACCAAAATTAAGGTCGTGTTACTTCTGGTAAAGTTTGAACAGTTGGATATTGAAATATGAAGACTCTATGGAAACTATTTTCTGTATTGTTTAAAATAAATTGAGTGTTTTTGATATACAATTTCGTGAAATAATTTTTTTGTTGAAAAATAAACTGCTGCGAATAATAAAGTGTGGTGCTCAGTGCCAGCCCAATTGTGAACCTAAAGGATATCCGAAAGAGGCTGCTAAGTATGAAAATATATAAAACCATATATCTATATATATTCGATGACCACAAAATTGCGTTGATCGAGATAGTTGACACTCTGAAATTAGTAAAGGAAGGAAAGGTGTTGGACATATCGTCCATGAATGCAAAACCGTCAACAGAGACTTTTATATGCCTGCGTTCCCACGACAGTTGGATCCACTCAACCGGAACGGACCCGTATTTTTATCCGGCCAAAAACTATAATAATAGCAACTTTTATTTGGCATTTCAAGCAAAAAATCATACAAAGTCGTCCAATTGTATTAGAAATCAATGAACACTTTGGCAAATTTATATCAATTTGGCTTTAAATTGCTTCCGCATGCAACACATTCTCAAGATCTTTAACAGAAAATTTATATCAAAAACCTTAGAAAATACTTTATATAATCGTTTCCGCATGCACCCTTTTCGATTTATTGTCCTCGATTCCAATAAATGTATAATAAAACATAATTTTCCATAAAAAAGTAATAAAAGATAATACTCGTAACGATATATATTACCGGTTACCAACGCATTATATAAAATTTCCATAATTTAAATTAATAAGTCTCCAATAGACTTAGTTTCTGATTATTCCACAAATTTGTAATTATATTAATTAAAACTTAGATTAAATTAGTAAAACGAAATAACTAAAACAATTATCAGTTGAACGATTTTAATTGCTAATTAGTAGCAAAAGCTTAAAGGCTTAGTGTAATCATTGCAAATAACAGTGAAGAATTTATATATTGGTGAATCACTTTTGACTCTACAATTCTCAACAAAAAAATTAATATTTTATTATAAAACCTCTTATTAATAATTCAACATCAATTTCACAAAACTAAAAGTAGACAGACAAATTGCACAGCTAGATTAAGACATTGTTTTATTATTTAAACCCTTTGCCCTTAACGTTTTCAATTAAGCAGTTGAATGCCTTCAATATGAAAGTTGTTTAAATGCTTGCGGCACAATGCCCTCAGCGCTTGCCGAAGTTGTTGTCGTCAATTAGAATTAAATATTACATATGTAGCATTTGTTTGTTTAAGCAACCGTTTGGCACTTTATAGCGGGTCAAATGATTAATGGTTAGCTCACAAGGCATTCCTTAATACAGATACATTTGTTTATATAATTATATATATGCAAAATTTGGTCAGTGACACGTGGGCGCTGAATTGTTAATAGTAAAGTTGACTGTACGAAGATAATGAAATATATTGTGCCTTCATATATAGAGATGTCAACAATTAATCACATACGCGGATTTAGTAGATTTTTACTGAAAACACACGCGTACATATTTTTGCACCTACTTATGTAAGACGCCAATAAGGAAGAGACTTATGTAAGACGTTGTAACATTTAATTTTTTTTTTTTCCAAAAAACATCAAAAAAATGTATGAGTTGTTTTTAGTGCTAAATTAGTATTTCTAAGCGTGATTGTTTCCTCTGCTAACAATATATAACAATAAGAAGTGGCAATTACTATAAATTTACTTTAAATTACTACTGATTCATTGAATAAAAGACTTAAGACACAAACTCGTTTTCGCAGCTTTTGTTACGTATTGTAGAAGAGTTTGCTGTGAATGAAGAGAATTATTATTAATTTGGTTATTAAAACAATTTAATTGCTATTATATTAAATTTAATTTTTTATTTAATGTTTTTTATGATTAATCAAGTAAGTGAGTGAGGTGGAAGTAATGCCTGATAATAATGCCGTATCATTTTAAAGGCAGGCTTACTAGAGACTAAGAACACCACTTCACATAGCTGAAGGCACAATGAGCTAAGCTGTCTGTGGGATATTTGAGGTGGATGGTGGATTATTAAAGAAAAGTAAATTATGTTTTCAGGTATTGCTTAGCTGCCGGCAGATAGGTAAGTAGCTAGAATGACTTTTTAACAAAGCACAAAGGCGTTTAGGAAGCATTGTGATACCACCGGGACTAAAGTCCTCTCACTTCAGTGTCTAATCCTTGAACAAATATTTACAAGAACTTTTTCTCTTTATGCAGTTCATCTTTCATCAAGACCAGCCTTTAGTTCGCTCACTATACTCTCACATTTAATTAAGAAGTGTATCACAATCCATAGTAACAAGTTACTTTATTATCACACTTATTTCGCTGACTGGTAATAGTGTAATCGTTAGAGACTCCATAGCCGATTGGACCGCAAGAGAAAGTCTCCATTGTTCCTTTGCGTGCCCACGCTGCACATTTGGATTTTATGTGAGATGAGCAGACTTTAATCAGCGGCAAGCTTCTGTACTACTGCGAGATTCCTCTATAGGGAATGCAAGAGATGTAATGAACTACTCTCAGTAAGTTTCATCTTGCTGCAATCGTAGGAGTTCTTAATGATGATTTCCCAATAAGCGTTTGTGAGGCGGGCCGAACATTTTGTCTGTGTCAAAATGTATCGATAAAAGTGAAAAGATAAGATGAATAAGTGACCTCAGGTCTTTTGTTCTCTCCTAAATCATAAAACCCCACATAGCGCCATCATATTGATCATTCCAATATACTGCTAGGTGCTAGTGAGGCGATGTGATTCCTATTTGTAAACATGGATCGCTTTAAATGAAATTAATCTTCGTCAGCAGATGCTTTGCAGTCAATTAGCAGATGTTCTGGCGCTTCAGGCTTCCTGTCGCGAACCAGTAATTTGCACAACGTCCATGTCCTATAAGTGCTTCTTCAGCTTGCAGTGACCAGTGTAGAATACGACAAGTAGTAGTATTTAAATTTGCTGAGGTTATAACCCCTCCATTAGCAACTTGGCATGGCACATGCCTTGGAGTTGTTCAAGAAGACACACTTAATTATTTTCGAATAATTCTCGAATGAGATTACCGTATGTTTGCCACACMCTTTTGTTGTCATTTGAAGCAATGTATATTTGGCTACCTGACCGATTACAAGGTGAAGTGGTGTGAGAACATTCAAGCAAGACTGAGGTTGAAACATGTCGGTAGTCAAACCTTCAGCGAACCTTGCGAAATGGTAGGAATGATATCAGCCGTCTAAACAAATGTGTGAAAGGCGCAAGACGCTTTGTCGAAAGTTATTAAAATTAAATATATTTTATGTTCAAGTGATCAAGTTTCTTATCATCATCAATAAGTGAATGCAAAGTTAAACAATTTTTTTTCCTATGTAAAATATTAGATTGATTGAAAAAGCCTTCAAAGTGTTGCCGATCTTTGGCTTTTATGTGACGTATTGTTCAATAGGAAAATTATGCAAAAACAATCTGCACTTCAATTGCATGAAAATGTTGTTAATAAATACACAAAACACTTGTCATGAGAAAGAAGCACAACAAACAATTAAACAGTAAACAAAACGCCCACTTGAACGCCCCTAAAAAGGCGGAAACAAAAGAAGAAATTGCCATACTGAGCCTAACAAGCAGCGATTTTTGCAAATTAAAATTAATAAAAAAATATTAAAAAATTATTTGAATACCAAAACTGGCAAATATAAAATTGGCAAGTATTCCATTCAAATATGAATTGTGTTTAATTGTTGGAGCCCGACCAATTGAAGCAACCAAGTAGCTACTTCAGTAATTAACATGTATACTCGATTGGCAGCCGTGCAAAAGCGCACGCACAGCGAGACCACTTAAGACAAATTACTTTTGCTCGGCTTGGTTTCTTTTGTGTTTTAAAGAACGTCACATAATTTCATATAATTTGTTATTGCAATGTTCTGCGGCCTACAGATATTGTTAAACATCGCTAAATTTTAAAGAAATATGTAAATTAAAGCATAAGTTGCTCATTTAATTTAAAAAGTTAATTATATACGTGTGTTCAGATTACAATATTTTTAGCATTTTTTCAAATTAAGACGACCGCGACATGATCAATTTTTCTTCGCACCTCTGAGGTCAGTGCTGTCATTATGCGCACAATTATGGACAAACTAAAAATTGCTGCATAATTTGCTTCTACTCCTTCAAAAATTTCTTGTTTTTTTTTCTTTTTGTAAGACAATTTCGAAAACAAGCACATGCTGTGTTTTAAAATCATCTCTTTAACTAATGCTTTTCTAACGGCCTGACTTTGGCAGTGAAAAACTCGCGCTTTGGTAGGCAATTAAAAGACTTAAGACACGAACTCGATTTGACAATTATTTACTCTGCCAAAAGCTATGTGTGCCTACATATGTTTGAGCGGCGCCGCATTTGACATCTGTTATTTTTTGCGTGGTTGTTAATAAATTAAATAGCGATAGTGTTTATTTGTTTTGCTTGTATTTAGAGTTTTACTTCAATTGGAGCGATATAGATGAAGAATGCACATTATGCTTTGTTATGAGCTCGTGCAATAATTACGCATTTAAGGCGATATTTAAATGTTGTTTGACTTTAATGCATATTTTATGTACGCTTAAAAGCTAATGACTATTTACGGGTTAGTTTTCAATTTATATGCAATTTATGACTTAAAGAGCAATGGTTGAAGTTAATGAAATTTTTATGTAACAAAACACAGATGCTTTAGCTTTTTAAAAATTGTTTTATGCAGCTAAAAACCTGACCTGAAGCTATATGTGGTCAGCCCAACTATATTACGAAGTATTTCAAACCCCATGAGAAGAACAGAACAATATGTTTGGAGATTATCAGTGCGACAAAGGAGTGTCCGTATTTTCGAGAATACTGCTGCCGCTAGCGCATAAATTGAGGGAGACCCCAATCAGTGTCTCATGCGTCGATCTCAAGCGTTGCGCATCGCTGTGACGTCGATTTGGGGAATTTTGCGAAAAGATCTCGGCCTATAGCCCATCCTTAAAAGATCAAATTAACGCAAGATCTGAAGCCGCTGGATCATCCTAATCGTTGTATGTTCTTGAATTGAGCTGACCAACAACTTGAAAATGATTCGGATTTTTATCGAAAAATCATCTTTAGGGATGAGGTTCATTTCTGGCTGAATGGCTTTGTCAATAAGCAAAATATGCTTTATTGGCCAGCCAGCAATCCACACAATTTCCTGTGGGGCTACGTCAAGCTTATGGCTTACACGAATAAGCCAGCGACGATTGGTGAATATCGCACGAATATCGAAAGTGAAATCGGCAGAATTATGCTTGAAAACCATCAAAAATTGGGTTCAGCGACTGGACCATAGCCAAGCAAAAGAAATCGAGTTCCATACATGATGGCAACTAATTTACTCTTCACTTACCATTTCACAGGAATAAAGAGTATCATTAATATTCCAAAACAAACTTTTGTAGCGCTCTTATTAAAAAAACTCATTAGCAGCTCTTCGAATAAATGCCGATAGAAATGAATTTTTTGAAAGTACACTTAGTTAAAAAAATTTAAGACAAGAGTGCATTAAAAAACTATTTCCTTACTATCAAAATCTGAAAAAATTGAATGTAAGCATATTGGTATACAATCACATTATTTTAAAGCATGATCGCGACAGCAAATAAAGTCATTTGTGGCATTAAATCTCAAGCCCCAGACAACCAAAATATTTATTTAAATAACAATTTTTCTTCTACTTATATATAAATATATGTAGTTATGTACAAAAAAGTTACTGCAGCTAATGAAAATTTAAACGTTTTCTAATGATCTCAAATACTTCCTTGGTAATGAAGTGAGTGTAACTGATAGTATAACAAAAGTTTACAAAGGCTTGGCACGTGTACAAATTTTACCCTCTTAGTGGAGATAAATGTAACCGAGTTGATATAATGAGTTAAAGTTATTATAAATTCATTGTAGCTGTATGTAGGCTGCTTGGAATTTTATATAAAAGTATGTAAGAAGCAATTCAGCAGCAAAGCGGAATAATCGGAACTGAAGGTAAGTGTAATAATCACATAACTAATAGGCAATGAGCCTATGACCATGTGTGAGATTCGAAAGTATACTGGCGCTTCAAACATTTTTTGAGCATATCAGAGTTATTTATATTAATAAAGAATAAGATAATATGCTACAAAAACTTGGAGTTGTTTCGGCACACATTTTCAGAGATATGAGTGAATTTGTATGAACTCTTTAAGAAAGGGCAATCGGCTACCAAAGTTTTAAATGCGTTTTTATCGAAAATGTTTTCAGAGTTAAGGAAGCTAATTTTTCCGAAAGGGCTGGATGGATAATTTCACAAATTTTCACACGACCTTTTTGAATATATTTATCAGGTAATATTCAAAATAATAATATTTTTGATAATAATTTCGATTTTTGAGCAAGTTTTCCTTTAAGAAAGTCCGCATTTGTCAAAATTCAATCAAATTATCAAAAATCACAATAGCAACGCTTACGATTGTTTACACTATACTTCTTTCTATTACTCATGACCATGGAAAATCCTCGCCTACATTTTGGCGCATTATTATTTCTTATCATTATAGTCTCGCACATATTTCAAGAATAATAAGAAAATGGTTTAAGTATAATCAATTATTGTTTTAGGGATGCTCCAATTTTGTCAAAATTGAAAATTTGTATTTTTCTTCGATATTAATCAGCAGCAATAATATTATTTTTGGTTTTAGATTTGAAATAATTTCATCAGAAAAATCTTCTTCACTTTCAGACAATTACTGTCAATCGGATACAGGTTTGAATGAATTCAATGCCTTTCGAGATGAATCGCCGATTATTAAAGCTTTCTATACCCTGTAAAAGATATATTGAGTTTCCCATAAGTTCGTTATACGCAAATGAAAACGTTGGATACCCTAGAAAGAATATATATATTATATATAAATGATGAGTATGATGAGCCTTCGTTTTAAAAATGAAAACTCAAACTTATATGTGCACATAACCTCTTAATATAGTTTTTTTCTAAAAATTAAAACATTGCGGTAACAAATAATAATACTTTACTCATTCTTGCTGACCTCCTCTTATTTCAAAGTAAATTTAAACCTTTTTATAGGTAATAACAAGCGTTTATACATAAAACCACCAAACCTGCAGTAATCAATAGTTAGGTGTGATCTCATTGATGGTAATGATTGATCAGCAGTAATGTTACACTAATAGTCATACAATAGCGTAGTAATCTATTAAGTACTGTATGACGGGCAAACATTGGGCCGACAATAAAAAATATGTATGCAGTTAAAAGTTACTTGCCGCAATTTTGCTTTGTAATTGAGTAGCTTCGAACGCCTTTACCTAAAAGTGCATACAGCAAAAGAATAGAACAATGTGTGTGTCGGTTTTTTTAAACTTAAAAGTATACCACACAATATAAAATTGATTACTGTAATTTGTATTATAAGATGCAAGTTGCCCTTCCAAGTAAATACTCTAGATCATACCACGTTATTAATTGTAAGTGAAATGCTATTAAGAAAGGTACGGTGCGTAGTAGTTGAATATTCATGACGTTGTGTAATTACATCAGTTTATAATTACTCTGACTATAATTCGAATAAAAAGGATCTACCGAAAATAATATAATAAAAGAACCGGAGAGCTCTTTAAGTTCGTGGAAAGCTTTTATTTATTAAACCAGCGTAATAAAAATGTATTTTAATCCAGCCAGTTGCCTATTTGTTATTTATTTTGATAGATATTTTCGTATTTTCAATATTTCATTTAGCTCACTACTTGCTGTTCAAGCGTTAGTCTGTCATTTTGAAGATCATTGCCAAGTTCGGCACTCAAACATTTTTTTCCAACAATTTCAAATTCGAATTGAACTGCTCAGCTCTTGAAGCCAACCGGTAGTAGACAGTGATTGGCAACGGCATAGGCACTAGTAATTGCTGTCGTCAACGCCTTTGGCAACGCCATTAACCATTATTACAGTTATCTTTGAAATGTATCTTCTTCAAATTGTATTTTAGAAATATAAGTAAATAGATTTCTGCGCATGTACATAGATATACATCGAGGTATTTACTATACTATTTCTAGTGTTTTTGCGCTGTTGTTTTTAATACTTATCTACTTGTACAAATAAAACGTTTCAAAAGAATGGTTTACTATAATAAACCGTAATAATTCATCTTTATATAAATAAGTAGCTTTAATGCTAGCAAAGTGAACTTCAGGAAGTTATATGGATCGCTGATAAAACGAGAGAATATACATATAAAGCGTATCTAAAGGAATTGTTGTACGATAATTTATTTTGAACCAAAATTAAAAGTGTAAAATATCATCAAGTATGAATTGTAATTAATTGTAGAACCCAATAGTCACTACATTTTTAAATTACTATCACAATTAATTTTAATGATTACGACTATTCGTATTCTTACTATTATTATTTTTAATTAGAATTACTATATTCATTTTCCATGATTACTCCCACAATAATTGTAATCATTAAATTTTTTCAATTACATAATATTTAATTTTAATGATTACGACTATTCGTATTCTTACTATTATTATTTTTAATTAGAATTACTATATTCATTTTCCATGATTACTCCCACAATAATTGTAATCATTAAATTTTTTCAATTACATAATATTTAATTTTAATGATTACGACTTTTCGACAATTACTCTATCCAGATTTTTTTGATTACTCTTACAGTAGTAATAATCATTACATTTTTTAAATTACCTAGTATTTAGTTTTAATGATTATGATTACAGTAATTGTAATCATTATTGTTTTAATTTAAATTGTTAGTAGGCGTTATTACAATAATTGCAATACTCAATTTTGTAATGCTATTTTAATTACAATTCGAAATATCAACAATAACAAACAATTAAAAAATCATCATTTATTACGTTAAATACCAGAAATCGTTATTGCATGTAATCAGAAAGTAATCACAAAATGCGTAATTACATGTAGTCATAAAATAATGACAAAGTTCGTAATTAAAAATAATCAAAAACTACGAAATTACATGTAATCAGAAAGTAATCACAAAATGCGTAATTACATGTAGTCATAAAATAATGACAAAATTCGTTAATACATTTAATCAAAAGCCACTTAATTACTTGCAGTCATAAAGTAATCACAGACCTCGTAATTACATGTAATGAGAAAGTAATCAAAAGATACAGATTCAAACGCTTAAACCAGTTAGTTTTAAAACAGCTGTCCAAGGACCCTCGCCGTCAGGTAAGGCAATAATTTATATTTCTAACCCAAAAGCAACTGATACCTTTTGACACAGAGCTCTGCTACAAAAACCATTTATTATATAAAAATTAGTTTAAACTGCACTCCTTTTCAAATTCCGTGGTTTTTTTCAGCCATAACCCAGCCTTAGACATGACATTGCATTTACTCAACGCAATTTGCAACGTTAATCAATAACACATAGTGTTGAATAGGCGAATCCAACCATGGCTAATTACTGCTGGAAACAGTTAGTCACTTCTGAGCTGTCAGAAGAACAATACATATGAATACAATATACATATATGATTCACAAATGCCTTGGCATTGTTTGAATCAATTGACCACAGTTATTGGCACATCAAGCTGATTTGGTGGTAGAAGTGATAGACGCTCATAATTTAAGTGTTTCTTAATCAAAATATATCGCAGCCACTATTCATATTTAAATTGTAAGCAAATTTATGCTTTTATGCTTTTAAATTTGCTGAATTTATAACTCACAAACCATTAAATGTCATTCAAGTGAGGAGCTTGGTTTGATATAAAATTTGAATTGAAAAAGTAGTTGAACTAGTTTTCATTGGGAATTCCGGTCGGATTTACTGTTGGCACTTAAAGTTCTTTTCACGCCAGAAATGGTTTGTAGAATCTGATATTTTACAATTTGAAGTGCACTTAACAACTCTTTATTTGCCAAAATAGATCCGAACAATAAATCTTATAACAAAAACTTGTATTTGTTAACTACAACTAGACATAATATTAATTTTTTTAAATTCTTAGAATTGTTTTGCTTTGAAAGTGAAGGGAAGGGTTAAGCGAAAAATACAAATTTTTAATTAAAGTTTCGCGTATAAATTAAAATAATTTTTTTTTATCAAAACGCTTGCGTTTAAATATATTTCACTATACTTCATTCTATTACTTTTCACTATGGAAAATCGTTGCCTATATATTGGCGCATTGTAATTTTTTATCAAAGTCTCACACCTATTTTGAGAATAACAAGTAAAGTAACCGTTAAAACAATTAATTGAAAGTTAGTCTTATAAATTAAAATATTTTTTCTTATCATCAACACGATTGCAACAATGTACAGTATACTTCTTTCGATTAGTCATCACTTAGGAAAATCGTTGCCTACATACTGGCGCATTATTTTTTTTTTTCAAAATCTTACACCTATTTCGAGAATAATAAGAAAATGGTTTAAGGATTTTTATTTTTTTTTTTTATATTTTATTAAAGCTTACATAACAACAACAAATTATTAAATAAACTAAAGTACGCAGCGCTAGCATCAAAGGCTTTCGGCTGGGTTTAAGGATTAAATAGCAGAAAGTAACCATTTGAAAACTAAATTTTGAAATAGAGAAACCGACCATTTTAATTGCCTTGTTATTAAAAAAATTAAAACTTTAATGATTTATACTATGTTTTTTTTTCCAAAATTTTAAAGAAGTAAAGGGAAAATATTTGAAACATTAAGGACATTCTTAAAATTTGTGTCACAGCCAATTACAATTATGAATAATTACGTGCTGTTGGAATATAGGGAACTTTCTCCTAAACTATTGCTTGGATCATAACCTTTAGATGTGTTTTGGGTTCAGAATCCGATAGCAGAAAATCATTTACACTCAAAACTATTCCCTTTGGTGAAAATGCCAATTTTTTTATAGACTTTATTATATTTGTTTCAGTAGTATGCTCTAAGACCTTGGCCAGATTTTCAACAATAACGCACGAGGATCTTGGCCACGAAATGGACAGATTTGCCTCAATTAAACACTAGCTTTCTGTGGAGCTAATATTCATCACACGACTTAACTGTTAACACAAATCTTATATTCATTTTGCTGTTAGTTTTTAAATTTCTTAATAATCATTAAATGTTCACAGAGTTTAACCCGAAATGTTTTTATTTTAATTTATTATTATTTTTTTCTGAACTCAGTTAATTTTGTATTATTTTTCAACACTGTCACAAGTCACATTAAAATTTTCAAATATCTTTTAGGTTAAAATTCCTTCAGTATCATTATTATTTTCTGTTTAAATTGTTATTTGTATATGTGCAAAAATTAATAAAAAAGATTCACCTCGTTATTGAGTGGATAAAAATTCTTTGTGAATTTGTTTAATAACTAACGCGAGCACTATAAAAAATTTGCAGTTTTATCCTTTTCTATTTAACTAAGTTAGTGTAAAACGAAATCAATAGTTAAACTCAACAATAACGCACGAAACGCAACGATTTTGTCAGCGCATGCGCGCGAGCTTACAAAACTGTGCCGGTGAAAATGCCAACTTGGACTGAATTGAAATCGTCAAGTTAACTGAAATATTGCCTGAAGACGACGTCCGGCACATAGCAGATAGAAGCGCACCAAATACGCCGCCAAATGGAATGGAAATACCAGTACAATCAAAAGATACAAGAAAGGGAGAAGTTGTATCAAGAGTTTTGGCAGCAGCGACAGCGGCAGCACCAGCGCCAGCAACAGTTACAAATACAGCATTCACAACAACAGCAACAGGAAATTCAGCTGCAAGAGTGGTCGCAACAACTACAACAATTACAACGCATACGTTTGCCAGCATTATCAAAAAGCCGAAAACAACGAATTAACCAAAAGAAACGAGACGACAATAAAAAGTTGCCGACCGCAGTCGATTGCGTGCTCAAAGGCATGGCCAGCGCAGGCGTTGCTGTTTTTTTGGGTGTTGTTGGTGTTGCCATTATGGCCGCTGACCTGTAACAGCAGCGCAGCGACAATGATGACACCAACATCAACAACAGGCAACAGGAGGCTAGCGCCAGCCGATCGGTGGAGTAAAATGTGTCACAAATTGGTCTTTGCTTATGTTTATAATCGTGTAATGTGTATGTATTTGTGTAGATCCGTTGTTTTGTATGTATGTATGTCAGTAAAATGGTATTTAAAATTGGAAATATTTCAAAGTAGAGTCCCGGTTTTCTCTTGAAGAACTTGTGTTAGCTTGATATTGTTGTTGGCGCCTTCTGTTAAGCGATCTATAATTGATAGTAGTGTAAATAAAGTATATCAATTAACACATTGCAGTATCAACCGAACTATCAAAACTGTTTTATATCCACGAAATTGTAGAGATTTTCGGATTAAAGAGGAATATTAAATTGTATCGGGTCCAGTATCAATTTGTAATTATGTTAAGGTTATTCTTACTTCTTATAGCAGCTCGAGCTGTTCATCTGCGATAACTAGAGCTTTAACTTGCAGTTATTCAATGTATGAAAGAAGCAGTAGTATGTCTTAATAATGTTCTGAGTAGTTGGTTTAACTGCAGGCGTGATTACGGGGAAATCATCTCAGCACATAATCATCGGAGAGAAGTTCACCATATTCCATAATGCTACCCGGCTAACTTCGGCTACATCGAAGCTACAATATCCTTTTAAAATCGAAAAACTTTTGATACCAAAGATTGAATTTAATCAATCAGATATATGCTATAGCGGTCCGCTCTGAACAATTATATCGCTGCATAGGATCCATTCTAAAATTTCAGGTCGATATCTCAAAAACTCAGACGGATACCGCAAACTCAGCCAGTCTCGCTGGTCGCTATATACACATATACAACGGTTGTCAGGAATAGGATGATTTTATTCCGCCGGACTGTACTTCGGAGCGTGCACACACCGTCTGGATTCGGTAGAGGGCGTTCCTAACTAACGAACGCCTGGTCAGTTATTTTCGAGTACCTGAAGAGTTAGGACAAACATTTTCGGGCGACGTGTTTCTGTGAGTGCTGCAAGCCGAAAATACAGCGTTCATTAGAGCAAATGTACGCTATTAAATTCGGTGTGAAATTCGGTAAATGTGTTACAGAGACGTTTGATATGGTCAAGCTGGCTTACCCAGATCTTGCTTTAGCAAAAGTGGTGTGTTTCGGTGGCACCGGGCCTTTTTGGAGGGAAGAATGCCCAGACCAAAAGTCAAAACGGTGCTCATTGTCCTTTTTGACATCAAAGGCATAGTCTACCACGAATTTGTTCCTCCTGGACAAACCGTCAACTCCAAGGTTTACGTGGAAATCCTCAAGAGACTCAAACGAAGGGTCAATTATCAACAACGCCCCGGCTCACACCGCCTTTTTTGAGAACAGCTAGTTCTACAACCAAGATGTGGCTCAACGGACGTGTTTTTATTTCCATGGCTGAAAAGGTCCATGAAAGGTAAGCATTTTGAGATCACAGAGGCTATCCAAGCAACATGCACCTCAGCTCTCAAGGCTATTCCGGAAAATGCTTTCTGTGACACCTTCAATACTTGGAAAACGCGCTGGCAGCGTTGCATCAGCACAGAAGGGACTATTTTGAAAGTTTTTAAAGATTAGATTTAGATTTAAGATATTACTTTCCGGACAAACCCTGTATTTTATAGAGATGCTGCTGTTTCCCTTGACTGTTTCCCTGATAACTTGGACTAATAGGTGACGTAGTCCACTCCTAGCAGAATCCTATCCGCGCACATACCTTCGAGAAATATGTGGGTGGAACGGAGTCACTGGATAAGATTCGCAAATAGATTTTTCACGGAAGGGTTGAAGCTTGTAGAATGAGTATGCTACCAAAATCTCTCAATCCAATATATTAGGCTGACAGACCACTGTACTTTTCTATAAGGAAGCAACAACTAACACTTTCTTCTGAAGTGTTCAGCTCTTGCCAGGCTAACGTGCATGCGTCTCGGTTGCAAATTTTCTACGAACCTGGCGAATTGACTCGAATTGATATTAGCACCTCAACAAAATTGTGACAGGCTCTTAGTCTTTTGTCAATTTACGAGGGACAATCCAGTTATGGGCATCACAACGAACATCACAACAGACAGGCCTAACCTAGCCCAGGTCAAGTTAACCTGTTCAGGGTATAATAACTTCATCTATTTTAATTTTACCGACGAAATTCGCACTAAGGGCTCGGCTGATGATTAAAAAATACTTGCCAAATATTAATTTAGTGCGCTAATTACTTAAAAACAGTTTCATTCTCTTTCAACCCGCACTTGACCTCTTTTCATAATTAAAGTTTTTTGGGTTCGTAGATTCCACTAAAAAGAACCGTTTCTTCAACAAAACATTCACTTTCATTGAATAAAAATACCATAAACACATACGTATATTGACACACCTTCCGCAATACCCACACATATGCCGATGGAAGTTAGCTCAGTCACACCACGATGATTATCGGATAAAAGCGGCAATGCAGGGAGACCGCAACAAGCAGTCAAGCCACACACATTCACACCTTAGTCAAAACCCAGCACTTGATTACAACGATATGTGTGAGTGAATATGCAGCGTATTGTGCTGTTATCAGCCGAAGTGTTACGAATTGAACTGGTTCAGTAGCTGCGCTACAGCAACACCAACACCATGTCATTTCTTCTTTCTTTTTCGCTTTTTTTGCTTTTTTTCTAAGTATTCAGTTTTTATACCCTGAACAGGGTATATTAAGTTTGTCACGAAGTTTGTAGCACCCAGAAGGAAGGGTCGGAKACCCTATAAAGTATATATGTAAATGATCAGCATGTCAAGCTGAGTCGATTTAGCCATGTACGTCTGTCTGTATATATACGAAGTAGTCCCTCAGTTTTTAAGATATCATTTTGAAATTTTGCAAACGTCATTTTCTCTTCAAGAAGCTGTTCATTTGTCGGAACTGCCGATATCGGACCACTATAACATATAGCTACCATACAAACTGAACGATCGCAATCAAGTTCTTGTATGGAAAACTTTCACATTTGACGTTGTATCTTCACGAAATTTGGCATGGATTACTGCTTACGGTAACAATATAATCTCCAAAAAAATTGTTCAGAACGAATTTATATAGCATATAGCTTCCATACAAACTGAACACAATGTTACTAACAGAAGTGCACCTGTGAAGGGTATTTAGTTTCGGTGCAACCGAAGTTAACGTTTTTTCTTGTTTTCGTTTCTTCTGCCTTGCACGACTCCTTTTGGTGCTGCGCTAAAATGTCACGTAAATATTTTATCTAACTTTTTGTTTTACAAAATCAAAGTCGAAGCCTTTGGATTACTAATTTCATTTGTTGCATATGAGTTTTCGGTATTTAAAAAACTATTTTGTATTGCTTTGTGAGACCGCAACGATTTCCACACAAAAATAGTTCCGTAAACGGGCAAATAAGAAAATATGACAGTGTATTAAAAAGCAATAGAAGGTTGCGCAATAGGGCGAATGACGATTTTAGTGAAAAAAGAAATATATAATATATTAATTTTGAGGAATTTTTGATTAAATAATGAAACAGTTTTGGTAGAAATATATATGTTTTAAGACTATTTAAAAAAATAAAATAATTGAATCATGATTTGTTTCCACCTTAAATCTTTTTCAAACAATTTTATTAGTAGTATGCACCCTGTATTTGAAAATGCCATATTGATAAAAAATTATAGAAAATCAAACAAAAATTTCCTGCATTAATAATTAATACGCATAGGTTCAGTGAATACAGGGACGCATGTGGCATGTCAAGATTTTGACAGTTTGATGAATGACAGCCATCAATGAGGGCACGCAAGTTCATGCCAATCTGCTCGAAATGCTCGGCTGCGGTCGCGTAGACCACACTAGTAGTCACACTTAAGTTATTTTGTTCGAATTGACCATTTTTTCATACTAGACATAATATCAATGGTCATCTCTTGAATGAGCTTAAGTTGTCAAAAGCGACGAATAATAAACGAACATGCGACTGATTAATTTTTGATCCCACGATTGTGTCGAATACTTGTTTCTCACAAGATCTTAAAACTAATATGTGGCCGAGTGGTAAAGAGATATATTTCACATTCACAAAAATTATACAAAAAATAAAAAAATTATACACGCTCTCGAAATCCGCAAATGTTCATCGATCAATGTTATTGATTAATTATTTTGACAACTTGTTTATTGGTACCTTTCCATACGTTAATGTGTTGAACTAGTTTGAAAATTTAAATATTTTTTTATGGTCCTTAAGATCTTTATATGAGCGTCTTAACTTAAATTTTAAATCTTAAATTAATTGTTTTATTTATTTGTGCGTGCAAAATAGAGTTCTCTTCACTTGTCATAATCGAACTTTACAGCGTAAAAGGATTAGTTAGTATGGCAGCTGTATGCTATAGTGATTCGAAATTGTCGATTCAGACTAATTTGAAGCTTTTTGGTGAGAAAAGATCGTGTGAAAATTTTGGTTGATTGATTTCTCACAAACAGAGGGACTTCTTCGTATATATACAAACATATCGACAGGCAGACGTAGATGGATAAATGTACTCAATCCGATACGCTCATTATTTATATTTATATCTTTAACAGGATCTTCGACGTTATTTTCTGGATATTGACTTGGGAAGCCTAGATAATTAGGCTGATTACTCATGAGGCCACAAATAATCCCACTTGCACGGTTAGGGACGCTTGCCTCATAGGCAAGTTGCTATTGGTGTGAAGCCGTACTTCGGAGAAATACATTCATATGTTGCTATCTTGCTGGCTGCAGCTACAGTGCTACTGAAGGGTCTGGCAGTCTGAAACAAGAATTGATGGAGAGCTATCGGCAGAAGAGTCCTCCAACCCTTAAGCTTTGGCTCATTCGTGAAAAGCTCACTGCACCTTTTTTCTAATGACTCTGCCCCAACAACATAACTCTTGGAGTAATTTGGGCGGAAAAGGTGGCGCTGGGAGTAGATTCTGCAGCGTGATCCAAGCTATCAGAGATGCATTCGATGTGATTTCGGAAAGTCTATCTATGTGATCATAAAGGCCGTTTGACTGGGGTCTGATAGCAATGGATCTGCCGACTATGTCCCTGTATGCTTTTTGTAGTAATAAGGTAATAAGCGCCATCGTTGGTGTTGTACGTAGCGACGCCAATGAGAGCCGCTCTTTGAACACGTTCGAGCTGATCAGTGAGTATGGCTTTACCGAGYGCCCTTCACCCGACAAATACATCATATAACAGTATTCGCTTAATTACAGATTCGTGAAGCCAAAGCTCAATTTTTGGTAAGAGACTCCACCACTTTCTAATACCTTCTTTACAGTAATATATGTAATATAAGCCAACTGTTGCCTTTCTCATTCACACCTCAATATTTGGCTTCCATATAAGCTTTTTATAAAGAAAGAGGATCCAGTATGCCACCTTTACGATAGAGTGAAATTGAGAGTATCCCAATGAGAGTAGAGGTGGAACCGAGATTTTATGTCTCCTGGCAAATAAAACCAGTTCAGTTTTATTTGGATTGAGAGCTTGCCTTGCGGTGAAGTCCGTCAAATAATCGCCAGCCATTAGACACATTTATTTTGCACTACAAAAATAAACAAAGAATCAACTTCTTTGATTATCCAGCCATTTAAGAAGAACCATTCAAGAAATTGACCATGTCAATGTTCCTCCTTGGTCATGCTACTTAGACCAATTTTGTGTGGGTACATCAAATCAATTATCTATGCTGATTATGCAATATTCATAACTTTTTTGTTGAGATAAGTCAGTCTATGCTGAAAATTTTAAAGAAAAATTAGATTTCCTTGCGATGCAGTCGCGTTGACCTTATGCTCGACATTCGGTTCGAACATAAAATCGTTTAATAAGATCTATGGCAACGTCCTTCGCACTTCTGCTCGCAATGCAGCTCTTTAAAAAACTTTCAGCTTCCAATTAAATTCATGTAAATCGCCCCCAAAGATCAAAATACAAGTTTATATCGCTTTTATTATTTCTTTATTAAAACTCATTTGTTGCTAATTTTTTTACACAATTTCTCACTAATAAACATAATTAGCAAAGTATTGTTTATTCGCTGCGTCCATAATTGGGCCAAGTGCACGTGGGTAATATCTCAAATGATTAATCAAAGCTTGTATTTAGTAAATGCTTTCGCTACGCTCATGCGACGGCGGTTAAAAGATTTTAGCATAACACAAAACAATATTACTTAAACAGCTAGATTTGCTGCAACGATGACTTTGATACAGTTTTGAGACACGCCAAAACACACACCAAAAGCGTCATGCACTCCATCATTACTTCAATACGTTTTGGGTGTTTCAATCATTTTCGATTTATGGCAAGGTCAGCTATTTATTGCCGCTAAATATGGTTGTTGTTGCTGCTGCTGGTAATGTTGTCTTCTGGGCATCGTGGGCGCAATTACATTAACAAATTTGCAGTCATAGGCGTCTCACTGAATGGTCAATCAATTAAATTGATCGATTTTGCATGCTACAATTTACAGTAACATTAATTGGAAGCTGTGCAGGAAGTGCTGTGCAACATTTTGTTTGGAAAAAAAAACAACAAAAGAGGAAACATAAATGGTTTTAGCTATAAGAGTTAAAGCAAAAGAACCATTCACTATTCATTWACATAATTTGGTAATAAGGTCTTTGGTAAAAATTGTGGGGTATACACGTAAAACACATATATATATAATATAGATATATAATATACGCACAATTATATATATAATTTATTATATAATTTTATATAGGCATATACAATTTTGTGCCTGCATGTGTTGCCTCATAATTTGCCAGAAGCTGCCACGTCATTTACTGCGTTAATCGTTTCTTTATATTCTCATTATTTTYTTAACACTCGCACTCATTAAAAATCAATAAAAATGTTGATCTATTTAAGCAGTTTACTTACCAGTATAATATGCAAATAAATATTTGCTTTTCTCACTTATCTTTTTGAAAAAAAAAATATAATATATAAATGCTAGATACATATTTGCTKTTGCGATTGTTAGCAAGTTCAACAAATGTAGAGCTGAATTTTAATTAGAACAATATAAGTGTTTTGGCTTTATTATAACTTAATGCTATTATGGTAGTGGTCAAATAAAATATTCTTCTTCTTTGGCGCCCATACACCGAAATCACGAGTCATACCGAGCAAAGTCATACAAATTTAAATAGAAGAAGCGGTGCAGTCCGTAAAAGTTAGATAATGCTAATGTCTATCAAGAACTTCTAGGCACTCAGCCACATATATGGCTAGCTGAAAGGTTGGTGTGCGTCAGTAAGTTCTCCGAATATGATTAAATTATACCTTGATATCCTCGAATAGTCGAATCGCGATCAAATTTCAAAAACTTTCGAACCTCTCTTAAAGCTACTCAAAAATAAAAACAGATTTTTTTTCGCTAATTTTTTAAAATTGTAGAATTTTTTAAAAATTTTACAAATTTCATTTTTTATTGCGTTATGAGATCGATAGATAGATATATAAAGCGTCTTCATGGCATATTTCAAGTAAATCGACTGACTAAAACGTGATATATCATGGCGACAGCAACAAAAAAAAAAAATTCTGGCTCGTTTAAAATTTTAAAACCAGAATGAAAAAAAGTTCGAGGAAAATAAAATTATTTTYAATGTAACTTTAAAATGTGCCAAAATAATTTTAACTCCAACTTATTTAGTGGTAATGTTAAAAGTATGTTCTTATTTATTTTACTCAAGCAGTCATTCGGAAACAGTTGAAAGAGGCTCGACAGAAAATCTGAATCCTTAATATTATATAAGTGTCGTTCACCTTCGCTGTACTATAAAATTTTTGCCTATTTTTGATGATGGATTGCAAGAAAGATGGATTACACATGATATTTGCACAAGTTACCCTTGATGCTTCCTGAATGCACCACTGCCGGTGCGTCGTCTTCGACTTCTTGATAATAGGTTTCAAATTTAGTATCTCTAACCAAAAAAGTATAGATCTAGTTTTTTTTACTTAATGTTTATAACTCCAGATATGCATAGATACAAGTATTTATTATTTGAAAATCTGACTCTGAGTAAAATGACAGCAATTCCAGAAAACAGTTATGTTTGTACTTAGTTATGTAAGAATGGTGCCAATAAAGTTTGTGCGGTTTATGAACCCGATACAGTTTCCATTTCCACCGCACAACGATGGTTTCAATGTTTTCGTTCTGGTGTAGAGGTGGTCGAAGATGTGCCACGCTCCGGAAGGCCTGTTGTCGAAAATTGCGATAAAATCGCTGAATTGGTCGAAAGAGACCGGCGTAGTACCAGCCGTAGCATCGGTCAAGAGCTGGGCATCAGTCATCAAAAAAAAAATTTATGAAAAATTGAAAATCAATAAAAATATCGCAAGACTTTTTTCGCAACCAATATTTGTGAGTATTTGAGATGAGGCTCTAAAAGTAAATTCTTCGATTTTTACCACATATGTATGTCTGAGTTTATTGAATAAAGAAGTGCGATAATGCATCATCTCATACTGCATTGGTTATTCGTGATCATTTCGTCACATTTTCAACTAATATCGTGCCGAACCATCGCATTCGCCTGATTTACCTTCGTGTAACTTCCGGCTATTCAGCAAATTCACATGACCATTCTGAAGAAACCATTTCGACTCAATGGAAGATATAAAAGCTGAATCGAAGAAGGCTCTGATGGCCATCAGATGGAGGATTTTTCCAAGTGATATGACGACTGAAAAATTTGTTGGCATAAATGTAGTGCAGCCAGAAGGGATTACTTTGAAGGAGATGGAAAGGACAAAATTCGCCTTTCAACTGGATCACAGTAGTAAGTTCACACCCATTCTACAGTATTTATTATACCCTTAACAGGGTATATTAAGTTTGTCACRAAGTTGAACACCCAGAAGGAAGGGTCGGAGACCCTATATATATAAATGATCAGTATGTCGAGCTGATTCGATTTAGCTATATACGATCTAGTCCCTCAGTTTTTAAGATATCCTTTTGAAATTTTGCAAACTTCATTTTCTCTACAAGAAGCTGCTCATTTGTCGGAACTGCCGATATCGAACCACTATAACATATAGCTGCCATACAAACTGAACAATCGGTATCAAGCTCTCGTATGGTAAACTTTCACATTTGACAAGATATATTCACGATATTTATTATAGATTATTTTCTAAAGCAACAATGTAATCTCCGAAGAAATTGTTCAGATCGGTTGACGATAGCATATAGCTGCCATACAAACTGAACAATCGGTATCAAGCTCTCGTATGGTAAACTTTCACATTTGACGATATATCTTCACGAAATTTGGTATCAGTTGTTGTTTATAGAAATAATGTAATGTCAGAAGAAATTGTTCAGATAGCATATAGCTGCCATATAGACTGAACACATAGTTACTAACAGAAATGCACCTGTGAAGGGTATGTAGCTTCGGTGCTACCGAAGTTAACGTTTTTTCTTGTTTGTTAATTTATTAGAACTCCGACGGTGGCTTCTGGGATCAAAAATTCATACTTTTGTTTTACTCATTTATAAAAGTTTAACAAGTAAATATGTATGATGTTGTTTTTGTTATTATATGAATACCTCAAATGTAATGCGCTTACAGAGACTTACATTTCTAGCATAGTCATTGCGGAATTCATAAAATACACATAAAAATAAATTAATTGTTTTAAAATATTATTGTATTGAAAATTATTGAAAAATTTTCTTAAAATCGTGCCAACTTTATTCGGAGCACGTTGCACGCCTCACAGCAACCGGTTTAAAGTGAAGACTCTTGGAATTCTGTGATATGTAAATAGCAAACACTTATTTCCTTCCTCAATGATAAGCCGATATCTATCAAATTTCACGGCAAAGGTCACAGCAGCAGATATTAATTACAAATTAAACACAAATTCTCATGCCTCGAATTCTTAAGATTCATGCCTGCAGTGGCGTCTATAATTTTGGCTTGC
>NW_017535019.1:20616-76486 GCF_001853355.1 Bactrocera latifrons | reverse complement strand
TGCTTTAATTTGTTAATGTTAAGCAGATTGGAAATCAATTTGTGCGTCAAATAAATTGTTGAGCAAATAAAAACGTCACTCTGTCAGATGGTGAGCCCAAGATACAAGCGAGTACATGGCATATGGCGAAAACGCTTCCTCGGTCAAGTGGTCAATAGCGTTTGCTGCTAGTTTTTCATTGTTGTTTTTTTTTTTTTTTTGTTGGTAGCTCAATACGAAGCGTGTACTTTGATTGTTCGAGTTGCGTGTGAAGTGCGGGGGAAAATTGTGGTATTATTCACAGAGGTCCCATAAGCAAGGTTCTTTTTTTGTGGTCAAGAATTAATTTCAGATTTCATAACTACTTTAAGTATTGTAAGTATTACTAGCTTTATTATTGTTACACTGTTATAGTTTTCTTCGCTGTACTTTTAAATAATACTTTTGCTTTTGTTATTCCACTTCGCAGGCTTCGTTTTTGTTTTAGGCAGGGCATTTGCATAAGCGTTTTAGAAGTGTTAAGTCTATACATACACAGATTTATAGAAAAAAGATCAACAAAAGCAGATGTACGCGTGTGCTTCTACCGTGCTTGAAAATAATATTAAAAAGCAAAAATTTCAAAATAATATGAATTTTKAATGGATTCTTTAGAAATTTGATATTTCTCAAAGCATCAAAAATGCATATTAAAAGCGGGGCTTATTGTTCTTTAACACCCACTTGAATTTTTCTGCGCGCTGACTGTCTGACTTACCCATTGTTCGGATATTTTATTGTTTTTGAAATTAGATTTTATTTTGTATTTGTTTTTTTTATTTTTTTTGATATTTTTTAGGTTGTTTTCGCAAACAATATTGTATTTTTCCAATGCACGAGTTTGCAATTCAACTTTTGCATAAGCACCTCGATAATAAATTACGCATAACAAATTATGAGCGCTAAATGGACAATTAATCARATTAGTTACACATCTGAATGCAATTAGTCGCAAATACATAAGATTKTATCGTTGAATTGATTGACTTATCRACTGAAAGTGTTGAAAGAGTCTGCCTTTTAGAATTCYTGACACTTCCGTCTGGTTATCAAGACATGATTTCGTAAAAAGTCATCAGGATTAATTTTAGTTCAGAAACTTGTTTGTATTTAGTTGACGMTAATGTATTTATATTATTTAATTGATGCTAAATTTAATGGAATAATACAAATATACGAAAAGTTGTCAGATCGTATTTCCTTAATCTTGAATCCGTGGCGCTGATAGTGAGAATAGTGGCASGGATTTCACTTAGACTGATGTGTTYAGTACTTTGGGAAAACTCGTTGGGTTGCTAATCAGCAAAGTGCAGTTTTATGTAAATTATGTTTACGTTTATATCCATTTATTTCAATTTCCGCTATTTCATATGAATATATGAAATCTGAGATGATTTATCCTTGATTTGGCAAAGGCAAGACATTTGAGAATAAAGTGTTGAGATGATTCTATTCTAACTTGTTTCAAGCAACTGATGCAACTGGCATCCGATAAAATCTCTTACGATTCACCCCGGGCCAGTAGAACTTTGCGAGTGCATAGATGCTGCTAGTAATTGGGTAACGCTTGCTAAGATGATTTGAACCAATCATCCATTCATTCATTAGAGAAACGTAAGGAGTCAATGGCGTTCCAAATCGTTCTTATTTTGTAGTTAGTGGAACTGAAGTATCTGACGTAGTAAGCTAATCAGCCTTGCAGTTTCCTGMWATACCGCTGTGGCTARGGATYCAAACCCYATAAACTACKTGAGGATTCAARGRGCTAGCATATGCACAGGTAGACAAGCGGCACTGCTAACATTGTCGTGGAAGAAGATAAACCCTAGCGTGGTCAAGAAATATAATAGGCTTTTTACTGGCAGGACAATTCCACTTATCCAAAATTTGAGTTAGAGTAGACTAAGTCAGCAGCCTCTCGAAACGAGCCTGAGGCAGTGACAATACTTGTTTGCAACGACAAAGAGTGCGCTAATTGAATCCGTAGGGGCTACACTCTGACCTACTGACCTAATAAATACTAAAAWAATGGAATTTGTATTGTAAAAGATTTAATAACTGAAGAGTTTTTTTTTTTGAGTATTTTTGTGGTGTTAAGAAAGCAAATAAAAACCCGGAATCTATTAGAATGGATGGAAAAGTACTGTACTCTTCTGCATTCTCCAGAGGCGACTAATTGGCGACAAWTGCACCATATCTGTGATTTGGCTTACTACGAAATTTCAGTATAGCCTTTTTAGACATATTTCCATAATACTCAGCTTGAATTGATATTATAGACTTTGAATGAGATTTCTTTTAATGAAAAGACATTTGAAGTTCAAGCGACAAATGTCGCCAGACACTGAGTTTGATGGGAGTGGCAGTTCCAAAAGCTGCAAGATATTAATGAAGACTTAAATCAGGTACCACTGGGAGTCCTTGTAGTCATATTTTTATTCAAATGTCGGAACTGCAACTAATATTTTATGTGTAAATGGTAAAARAGCTGTCTTAACATCTTTCCCTTCCGTTTAAATAGTTCTTCGATATGATAGTTCTTGACACGCATAACAAATAATTAAACAAATTTGCCCATAATTTAAAAAGCTACAGGCAATTCACAATTAGACACTACCTTTRTCATATACCAGCTGTCGGGGCAAACACAAAAGCGGCAGTTTTGATAATTATATTTGCAATCAGCAAAAAAACGCTGATAGGCATGTTTTGTTATTTCGTTTTTCACAAGTTCTCTTCTTTAGAAAATATATATTATGAGTATRTTCAAATAGGTATAGTCGCGTATACATATGTACGCAAAATAAAAATTTGGAACGTGCTTGTATTTTTATGAGTTTATAGCCAATTCTACAAACATATTTTATCAGCTTAAGTATTCGGCAAAGCTGAAAAGTATTTTTTCAATTATCTTAAATTTAAAGATTGTTAATTGCTCAAGCCTACGCTTAAAGAAATGTTTTCCAGTTTGCATTTTACAASTTCAGAGTTCATACTTGTCATTGCCATTTTATAGTTGATTGTTGTTGCTTGCTAAAATGTTACTACAAGCGAGGCAGCAACTCACTACAAATCACTTGAGCTAACCAAGTTTGTTTTCGTTTACAAATGTTTGTACGCTAAGCAAATTGAAATTGTGCTAGGCGTAGTTTTATTGATTTGCTTCGGCAAAATAAGATGATAATTAGCTAKTTAGGCATGTTATTAAGTCAAAGAACTTAGCATTAATAAATATAGTTAATGTTGATTCTAATTAAATTTTATATTAACATATTTACAAGTATACATACTAAAGGAGTATTAAACATATTTAATTTAACAGCAGGCAATATTTAACTAGCGAGCGAATTGTTGACAACAAATATCTATTTAAAACGGTACTTTTGAACGACTTTTGCAGGATAAAGTCAAGCTTGGTTTAAATTTTTTTCTAAAAAGTAGATCTAATGTTATAAACTTGCGTACCCAAACTTCATGCTATTTAGAAAAGTTAATAAAATTTCTTAAAATAAACAAAAATGCATTTATTTTTYAATTTGTTTTCAAATCAGATGCTGCCAAATTCCACTAATATTCGCTAATATTGGGTTATTAGATAATAACACGTATAAAGTTATGAAAATGTTACGAATATTTGCGCAACTATAAAACTATTATGGAAACACCAAAACGCAGCACATGCCACAGCAACCGAAATAACTAAATAAATTAMAATAAATAAAATTGGGGAGTAACGAAACCAAGTCTGGGCGGCAAAACTAACTGCTACCAAAGAGATTAGTCTGAGCTAAGACGGAATATTAAACAAGCTTTACATATTCATGAAGCACATCGAATTGTCAATTTAGTATGTAGTAGTCTGCATACATATGTATATATGCTACTTACATAAGTGTACGTATGCATAGCCATCTTTGTCGTAATTGTCTGCATGAATTTACAGGAGCGATAACATTGAAGTTGCACGCTTGCCACCTGCAGTTTCTTTTATTTGTGTTAGCAGCTTTCCCAGTGAAGACGCACACTTATGTAGCAAATTTATTGTACTTGGAATATGCGTTTCACTTGCCTTCAGGTGCAGGCATGCAATTGATTTTAACTCCCTCATGATTTAGTTGCATTGTAAAGCGGCTAAAAACGGAGTTTCCTTTCGGCAAGAGAAGAATTTACATACTACAACCACTTTCAAGGTCCAATATATTTTATGGGGTAGTCGAAAAAGTGTTTGCGTATTTCGTCAATAGATGTCTTTGCAGTCATACTTCTGTAGAGTCCTACTAGTCATTGCGTTTGAGTGAGTGCTCAACGGATTGTAGCAAAAGCTGATGGGAGTCTTAAATTTGGTATCACGGGTATCAATTGGGCAGGTAKAATGAAAATTCAGTTCAGTATGTAGTCGCACTGCGGTCGCTGCCGGACCCACAGCACAGCAAAGGTTTTAGCTCGGCCTCGAACCCTACCCAGGTGGAAAAGGAGCCCTTCCATCTGACCAATTGGAACCAACACATTGTTTTGATCTATTTGCTTATAAGCACCGTGAGTCTAGGCCGTCGTCGGCATGTCCTCACGTAAAAACACAACGACTGTTTTGTCTTTCTGCCTTGATGGCATTTTCTTCATTTGGGATTATTTAAGGCTTCAAGGTCACTGGCAGATCAATTCCATTTGATCATATTTGAGGTTCCCGGCAATAGGAACATTATCGCTCAGGAGTTTCTCGAGGCGAGCCTGAGGCGGAGACAATACTGTGCTCTTTACGAAAGATCAAGAGGTAGCTAAATACGCAAATTGAACAAATAGCTCAGAATAGATAGAATTCTAGAACCAAGTGCAAAAAAGCTAAATACTATATTACATGTATAGAACATAAGACTTATAAAATAGATCGAAGAAAAGCTGTGAGTGTTAAATTAACTAGATGTGTATAAGAGACAGCGTTTGTGCATGCCAAAAATGTCACTCGAGCTTTTTCAATTTTTCTGCCAGGAGCAGTTTTTTCAGAAGAACTTACGTAAGTTTTATCGGGTAAGGTTTTCCAGAACAAGGCGGATTCATCCGCATTGTAAATTTGGTCGTCGCATAAACTAAGCTCAGCGTTTAGTTTTTTAAATCTATTTTTGAACTCTGGGACTCCATCGGGATTTGATGATAATTTTTCACCACAGACTTTTAACAGACGAGTTCCAAATCTTTTTTCAAATCCATTGAGCCAACCGCAACTTGCATTGAATCTGTTGCTTGATCCGTACATTTCTTCGAACAATTGCTTCGCCTTTACTAGAGTAGACTAGACTAGACTAGAGTAGTCAATGAAAAAAATTACGTGTTCCCTCTACCGAGGTGTTCCCTCAATCGCGTGTTCCCTCAATCGCGATTGCACTGTATTTAATTGCAAGTTTTATTTCTCAATTGCAAGTTTTGATGCGACATTTCTTTTGCTTTGTTTATATAAAAGGTTTTGATTGAAAGATTTTGTTGAGCGCGTAATATGAGGTATCTAATGTAACAAATGTAGGAAGGCTTTAAGGTCACTGGCAGATCAATCCCATTTGATCATATTTGAGGTTCCCGGCAATAGGAACATTATCGCTCAGGAGTTTCTCGAGGCGAGCCTGAGGCGGAGACAATACTGTACTCGTTACGAATGATTAAGAGGTAGCTAAATACGCAATTTGAACAAATAGCTCAGAATAGATAGAATTCTAGAACCAAGTGCAAAAAAGCTAAATACTATATTACATGTATAGAACATATGACTTATAAAATAGATCGAAGAAAAGCTGTGAGTGTTAAATTAAGTATTTAAGAGTTAGTCTACCCAGTCTCTACCGAATTTATGTGACCTGTCATTGTCACATAATTCGTCTACTATTGATCAAAAATGACAGCTTCCTGTAGACGGTCCAATAGATCCATAATTTTACCACAACCATTTTCGCTTCCATCACCTGTTATCATCCGCTTCAGAAATTAATCAATTTTGTATTTTGGTCCATGAGATTTTTTTGCGTTAACTCTTTACCGCTCTACCCTTTTTATTCAAAGTATATTTAAGTGGGTCCAAGCTGTTTTTTGTGCAATTTATAACACCGTCGCACTGAGCGATTTCCATTGTTTTATCAATATTTTCGAAAATTGGCCTTCAAGAGCGTGTTACAGCTTTGATGTCAATATTACCGAAATGGAATTTCAAACCAAAGGCGCGTGGTTAGATTTAAGCTCTTATTGAAGAAAACATGTCCTTAAACGCGTGCCCAACAATATTGGGTCAAGTTATCACAAAACTATCTAATTTTTTTTTTTTTTTGGTACAACATCTTGTGTTTATAATACCAGTGAGTTTAATCAGACAGCACGACATGAGATACACATTACTATAGGTCTAGCTAATTCAAAAAAAAAAAATGTGTTTTATTTACTAGCCTCTATATTTGGGGGTTACATACAGTTAGAATTTCCAAAAAATTTTCTTTTTTATGTTATTTTCTTAATGTACATATATTTAGGAATACACACAGAAAATTTCATATCGTTCCGGTGAATATTTTCGAAGTCAGAGTGCTTGGAAGTGCATTCCAAACTTTAAACGCGTTTATCTCAAAATGGTGTTTTAAGGACGGTGACCAGTATTATTTGAACACGGCTAAGCCGATTAATCTGAAATCTTAGCATGTGCTTCTTAAATATATTGTTTAGTAATCAATCGAATAATTATCAGTGATAAATATTTCTTTATAAACAATTTAAAGCAGAAATTTGGGTCAAAAATCATTTTATTTTAGAAATTGTCATTTGTAAAAAAAAAATATTTTGCTTATTCCTTCGACTAATTACGAGATTCAACATTATTTTAACGAAATCTGTTTGGTTTTTAAATTTCAAAGGATCCGATTTAGAAATATAGTGATCACCGCAAAAAGTCKTTTTTGGGAGGAGATCCTGAAGATCAGCTGCAGTTGCTTTCCAAATAAATAACTAAAACTAAGTCTTTAAATACAGTTAAAAGATACCATAATATTTGTCCAAGTTTTCGAATCACTAAATTTAAAAGTTTTCTCAAAAAATACTGGAGATTTTTTTTGGCTTTCTAACTTTATATAACCCCTTAAAAATGTCAAAATTTACGATAAAGTTGTGAGTTCCCAGATTGCAACACTAGGTTTGCCAAATAACGAAATATAAAGCGCTTTATATTTGCTTTTATCATGACTGTGCGTAAAAATAATACAATACTTATATTCTTTTCTTTAAACTTAACTGTTTTTTTTAACTTCAAAGAAAAAAATTTAAGCTTAAAATAAAATATTACATTTCTTTCTAATATTCATCAACAAGCCAAACTAATCCTCTTGCATTAACGCCATCAGCATTCCAACTAATACAAAAATGCACTTCAACTACCGTTATGTAATGCATTTGCATATGTATGTTATGAACTTTGGTGTTTTGAATAATTCGATTTCCTCACCCTTATGTTATGTCACAGTCAAATGTTGTGTATGCAGATGCCTCAATCAACAAATCTTTCTTTCCATTTCTCATATGCATTCGAWTTTTTTTGAATAAATTCAACGGTATGTAAATATTTATGCTTAAAGGCACTGCATTCCAGCTWTGGTGTGTTAAAAAGGAAATTAATTACAATTAAACCTAAGCGACGATAAATATTCAAATGAACGGGAGAGTATAAGAAAGGTCGGTTATATAATGAGCAGAAGAAAAGAAACTCGTCAATGGTGGAACATAAATTATCAATATATGAATTTTAAACAAAAGGCGCCGGTAGTTGGTTGAAATATTTGAGAAGAGTTTAAAAAGTTTAATGTAGCTATAGATGGGAATATGAATACGATTTTTGATGTTTTGAACCAAGGCCTAAATAGAAGTGAAATTGTCCGCATAGACTCATGGAAAACGTCTAACAGTGTGACATTAAGCGATCTTGGTGGCCAATCAATGACAGTTCTTGAATCTCTTCAGGTTTTTCGTCATCTCAAATTCGGCAATTTTGCTTGTTTACATAACCATTGAGCCAAAAAGAAGCCTCGCTCAAAAAAAGCAATTGAAAAAGTACTTCTAAGACGATCACCCATTATAATAAGATTCACAAATACAAAAAATCGCTTGCAAGAACTTTGATCGGTCAGCGGTCAGTTTGTACGGCAGTTATATGCTCTCGTGGTCCGATATCGGTCGGTCCGAAAAATGTGAAGCTACTTGAGCGAAATGAGGACGAATGCAAAATTTTAGGTCGATTTTTCAAAAACATAGTCCTCAGTTCGCATTTATACAAATAAATGGATGGACTAACGGACATGGCTAAATCGGCTCAGCTCATCACACTGATCATTTATACCTTTCACGGTCTCTGACGTTTCTGCTAGGGACGCTTGTTCGATATGACGCTCAGAACTCCTAACTACTCCACTTTAGCCAATTCGACGATTTTGTGGATAGTATGGCAGCCAAGATACCTCAACCTTCGTCTGACGAAAACTTAACAGTGAAGTAGAAAGTATCTATATGTCTATACCACATCTGCATTCTTGCAACATTGGCGGGGTTTGCGTCCTTCAAAACCCGTAGCTTCATCGTGTGTGTCCCAATAGGACAATGTCCAGTTAGAACGTATCCCTCAGAGGTATCTGCGCGGAGAAAATAATGCACCAAAAAGATAATTTTTAATTCATAAACCCAGAAAACATAATATAAAATAGTTTTTAAATTTCGAATACCGAATTCCGGGTTAGGTTAGGTTAGATTAGATGGCTTATCATTGATCGCACGTAGAATGGTATATATAGTCCTTTATAAAGCCGTAGAAAATAAGAACTCCCATGTTTGGACTTAGAGATTGGCAAAACTCTTATTAGCCAATACAAATTTGGAAGGGCTCCGAAGTGTCTAAGCCTTGGCCTTCCAAACGCGGGGTAGTCAAGAATAAAGTGCTGAGTTGTTTCTACGTCATCTTCTTCAAACAACTTCTGCACGGCGTCGGTAAGATTTCCGGCCTTACTACGTGGACTGGCGTGGATGCCAATAGGGCAAAGGCCTGTTAAAAGCCTCACAACTTGGGGAGAGGTTATCCTTACTGAGGGCAAAGAGATCGCTAGATCTGCTACGATCAATCTTGAGCCAAAAGGCTTTTGCGAATCTGCAAGTACCGATGGTGGCTGCTGCAAAGCCCAGTTATCTAGTAGTAGCACTCAAGAGGATGCGGGAGCGGGGATATAAAAATAAAAAAAGAAAATGAATCATACAAATTTAATTGAAAATTAAGACAGAAAAATTTAGTAATTTTCCTAAATATTTAATAAACAATAACAAAAAAATTTTTAGTCCTCTTAATTAAAAAACAGAATTATTTTATTATTTGTAACATTTTATATTAAAACTATTTTATTAAAATTAAATTCCGATTTTCGGATCAAAATTTTAAAATTTAATTTTTCATTTTCTTTTATATTATTTTTTACTGAAAAAATTCTTTTACAAATAAATTTTTTAAAAATTAAATTTTAACCGAAAACTGCATAATTCATGCTCCAAATAATTTGTTTTTTTTTTTAATGCGCAAGCCTCACTTGACTTAATGCAGCCTCCAATGCACCGTTGTGAGGCCACTTTCTTCACTTTGTGTTGTTATTATTGCTCTCTGTTCATTTACTGCTGCTCCAGGCGCCGTTACTCCAACAGCGCCAATGTCACGCCGGCATGCTGATTAATTTATTGTCGCTGTTAATCCGCGATATTATGAAATTGTTTATATTTTTATTGTTATTGCGTATTTTTTGCTATTTGCATATGCTGCTCACCCATTTTATCCCTTAACTGTCAGTAATATCTAATTTATTTTTGATCTTTTTTCAGTGCGGAGGAAATCGAGAGAATGCCAAAGAAATGTGCAAATTAATGTATTTATGTTAACATTTCGCTTTTTTCTCGCGGATTTCGGCAAAAACGCACCTTTTGCTGGTGGTGGTGGTGGTGGTAATACCGGTGTCGCTGGCTCAGTTGGTTAGTGTCAGCTGGATTATGTAACCTATCATATACATACATATGCAATGTTGAACCCATCCGATTGTGACCGGGATCTCGTTTTGTATGTAAATCGTTGGAAAAAAAGTCRTGTGATTTGAAACTTGTGAAATTATAACTTTTGATTACTTTCAGTGGAGGAAACAATTGTGTGTGAAGAATAGTGGTGTAACGGTAATCCGCTATTGATTAACAATGAAAGCAATAATGAAACTATGAATGGGTGGGTATGTGAATCAATCAAATTTTCGTTGGCAAATGATGAATTGGCTTTAGTTGAACATTGCGATTTGATTACACACATACATATACATATGCGTGTGTATTGGTGGGTATATGAATGAAGGTTTGTTGWGTCTTCGTTTGTAAAGGAGGAGGAGATGTCAAATGTGGTTTCAAGCAAAAAAAAAAATTAAAATTATTTATCGTCTAAATGGAGAGTAATGGACCGACCTTTTTATATATAACACATACAAGCGTTGCAAAAACAAAACTTATAGTTTTAAACATCCATCAATAATATATATACATCTATTATCTTTATACTACTGTTATGTACTTTTATCCAAACTAACAAATAAACATACCATACACGCATACATATGTATGTACATATATGTATAATAATAAATAAGAATTTTGCCAATTTCTGTATGTTTTCGACCAATCCGAAATAACTAGCAGCGCCATCTGATGTAGCAATTGTCATTTTGCGCCCTCTGTCCACGCAAATTCAAATAACTGAAAACCACGCAAATTAAAATCAGCGAATGCAACCATGTTCTCTGCTCTTCTTGTTCTTGTTTTCTGCATTCTGCATTTATTATTCTTCGAGTTCCATCGCAGCCGCACAAAATATGGCCGCACGTTAATTACAATTTAAGTAAATTGCGATAATATAAGCAAATCAATAAAATTACTAATACGAAACAGCTTAGTGAAAGTTGTGTGTACAAAATAATAATAGAGTTCAACAATTAAATTTAAGTATAATTAGTTCATAATTGAAAAACGGTAAAGTGAAAAGTCTGGTCGGCACAGCAAAGAGAATTGTGAAAAGTTCATCATAGAAACAAAAAAACAAGAACTGAAAATCCAAGGTAAAAGAAGGGCGAAATTCAGTTCACATATAAAGAAAGTGCAAATTCGTGATCAATAAAAGAGCAAAATCAATTTGAAAATATGCAGTGAAGTAGATGAGGTGCAAATTTGTAAAACAAAACGTATCGAAAATAAAAAAGAACGAGAGAATAATCATTTTGCTGCTTTTTCCATACAACGTCACCGAAAAGCTAGCAAAGGAAAAAAGTGCCGTCCGACTGCAGAAGCAACAACTATCTTGGCGGGCTACGATTAAAAGCGGCAAAAGGATTGCGAAAGGCCGACGTCTTCTCTGCTGAATAAACAACACTGCAACGACGAAAACAATTTTCCCTGTCATAGCGTGCCAGCAGTACCAGCTGGTAAGTTGTGTTTGCATACCTACGTTCGTCTATGATACCTATTTGATTATACGCTTCCCAGCTTAAATTGGCTGCTTCACGTTATGGTATAGTGTATGACTTTAGAAACGATGACGCAGGCAAAGTAGTCAGCTGTCCTCTTGTCTTGATGCTTATAGAGCTAGGCAAAGAAATTGAGAATGGGTTAGGAATATGATAAATAACTGTAATTTAGCTTTGAAATGTAATAAAAATAAAATTTAGTTCTTCTATACTATACAATTTTCTTTATTATTTAGTATTCYTTAAAAATACTTGTGAGATTGCAACCTTTATTAGGGATTTGTTTTACAAATTTATATTTAGCCTACGGCGGTAGTTCGATTAATTAATATTTAATAGTAATATGTGCATTCCTACCCCCAATTTCTATTTAGGTTAGCTAATTTATTAAATAAATCAAAAAAATTTTAACACCCTGTCGTAGCAACATTTTATGTCACAATAAACGGGTTTACAACCGTTACTATTGTTTTTCAATATCAAGAGACTWCTTCTATTTGGACTTCTTCTGCCATACCACTAAAATCTTCAAGTTATAGATTTGTGTTATGTATCAAATGATGTCTTCAGACTCTCTTGTCGGACTCTTGATCATGTTCCGTTTTTTGGAGACAATCGCAACAAATGGTAGTTTGTAAACTGCATCTAATTTWCGTAAATTTGACGTCCAAGTTTAGGTTTGCTTTTGTCTTGCCGAACAGGCTATATCAAGTTTAAAATGTAGTGTTAACACCTGCAYGAAAACATCGGAAAATAACGGATTATTTAAAAATTTTATAAATAACTGATCATAGTGAAGAGCTGAGTGGATTTAGCTATTTTTGTCTGTCTGTATATCCGCAAACTAGTTGATTGATCAACATAAAATAATTGTATGGAACATTTTTTTTTTTTTGACAAGATTTGAAGATATTTTTCAGATCAGACCACTGCCATATAAGTAACCAAAGATCCCTTTTATTCTATAAGAAATGACAGCGTGAAGGGTGTAATAGCTTCGCCGTAACCGCTGCTAACRTTTTAAAGCGAGTAATTTGCCTTAAATATTTCTTATAAATATTTAAGTATACATAAATAACTAGATCTAAGTTTAATGACCTTTTCGCACTCATCGTCAGGTGTATTACATTTGGGTTAAATATTATATTTCTAATATTTTAAATGTTTGTATACTTTAGTGATTATTTTCATAAAATTCACGCAAAGCATTAACAACAAAACCTTTCCAGATGACTTAATGCTCACAATTGTCAAATTATATTCCTTTATACTGCATTTGTTGTTTGCTTACTGCAGTCAGTCCTTCGGCACGTACTCGTTAACCCGTTGGAATGCATGAAGACCGGTGTTGATGAAAAGTGAAACTGCAGCTGCAACTTTATCCAATTATAAATCTTACAAGTAGAAGAATAAACACCAAGAAATAAGAAGTGCATCTTTATTTAATGTTTCACATATTCGCAGGATAAAATGCAGTTGTATTTTCTCTTTGGGGTAGTTTTCGCATTTGTTTGTTCTTATTGCCTTACTCTCTAAAAGCTGCAGGATAGGAGCGCCTAACAGTTTGCTTTRGGTAACTTTGTAGAGGTGATATGACAAAAACAATAAACACAAGTTGAATACAACATATCGGCACAACAACAAACATTTTGCATAACAATTTTGAAACAATGTATGTGTTGAAAGCTGACATTGCCCATTAACAATGAGCAATTTTGCAATTTTTGCATACAACCGCTCCGCTACCCTAAGTACAAATGCAAATAGATTGCACATATAAGAATGAATATAATTTTATAAATATGAATGCACAGGCTTGCATATGGTAAATTTTTATACCCTGAACAGGCTATGAAGGGTGTAGAAGGAAACGTTGGATACCCTATAAAATAAAGTATATGTATATAAATAATCAGCATAATTAATGAGCGGAGCCAATTTAGCGATGYCTGTCTGTCTGTATATACGCGAACTAATCTCTCAGYTTATGAGATACCGGTATACATTTTTGGATAAGCTGCTAATTTGACCAACCGCCAATATCGAACAAATATACATAATATATATGTGACCTACAAACTGTACGATCAAAATTTTGTCCTGGTATGGAAATTTTTTACGAGATATTTCCACGAAATGTGGCATGCATTATTGTCCAAGGCATCGATACAATCTCCGAAGAAATTGTTCTTAWATTATGGCAGTCCAGCCATAGCATATAGCCGCCATATAAATTTAACAAACAAAATCAAGTTATGATATGGACTCTTTTGTATTTGTCCAGGGTATTATAGCTTCTGTTCAACTGAAGTTTACGTGTTTTCTTGTTTTCATAATTAAGTTTTCTTAACTTAAATTGCTGTGCTATTTATTTACCTCTTTAAATTGCAATCCTAATTTCTTTCTCCAATTTTCAGTTAGTCATTAACTTAGGAGGTATACGAATATAAAGAGTTATTTGACGCAGTTGYACATATCTCTAAATCAGCAACATGCAGCATCATGCACATGTGGCACGTGCAGCACCTCCCCACTTGCGTGCCCACCATATGGCTGTGCCACCGCCGCATACCCAATCACAGACACATATACCGCAAATGAATTTGGCACATGTGCCACCGCCGCCACCACCCGGACAACAACAACAGCAACAGCAGACGAGTCAGCAAAAGCAGTCACAACATCTTAGTAATGGCCCTACAACGGCTGGTGCTGCTGYAGTGATCTCAGGCTCGTCCATCGCCGTGGCGTCACATGTGCGCGATCATCATACAGCACGGTAAGCCACAACTTGGAGTTGATTAATATTATTTTCAAWTAAATTATTTCGGCGTATTATTTCTAACGGTGCCTTTTATGTAAATATCTTCAAATGTCAGCTGAAAGTGTATGCACGCATTGCTTGGGATGATTCCTTTGCAGTTTTTTCTATTTTCTCAACTCATAAATTATAATTTCTACTTTTTTCTTATCCTTTGATGTCTTATGCTGTTTTTTTACTGTCGTTCTATGCAACTAAGTGTAGTCACCTTTTCACGTGTATGAGTGTGTGTGTGTGTGTGCACGTCGATGTCTATGTGGCTACCTTGTCATATGATGGGTTGGCAAGTCTGCTTAGCTGCTTTGATTCGCAGCATGACTTCCGTTCAGGCGTAACGAGTTCTCTTGCTCTTCTACCCTGTCTCCTGGAAGTGTGCTTATACATATGTATATGCATACATATATTGTATGTGTATTTATGCGTATAACTTCCATATGTCTGTCACTTACCGTACCATTACCATTTTCCCACTTCACGTTGAAGTAGTGGTGGCATTTGCAGTTAGTTGTTAGTACTTCGAAACAACAACAACACTTACCATTGTCACAGCTAATATTTCTCTTGCGCCTATGTTCTTTCCTGTTTTGCCATYTAAGAATTGCGCCTGAAACACACATGTATACAAACGGACAAACATACTTACATTCATTTAATTTTTCACCGCCTTTGAAGACATTTATTTCGTGCCACTGTTCGATTAAAAAAATAGAAAAAAAGTTCGTCATTGTTTCGCTTGAGAGTAACGTGTGAAAATTAAATTTTTTTCATGATTATTCTGCATAAATTATATACATATTTACACCTAGACGGAACTAAACTTGGTACTGATACAACGACTCAATAGTTGTTGAAGCATACAAGTTTGCCAATAAAGTAATTATAGGTTATTTATTTTAGCGCTTAATTATGCGTTATACGATCATTTATCGTATTAAGCTTGCCAAGGAAGCGTTACATACACTWTAAAATGCATTCATATATAACTGTTAAAAGTGAAGAGCTAAGTCGATTTAGTCACATCCGTCTGTTTGTCCGTTTTTTTGTTGGTATATACGGGAACTAGGTTTTGAGATATCGATCCTTGCACTTTTTTTCTCCAAGAGGTTGCTTATTTAGCGGAAGCACCAATTTCGTATCACTATAGCATATAGCTGTCATATAAACTGACCGATCAACATTAWGTTATTGTCTGGAAAACTAGCCTTATTTGTCAAGATATCTTCATTCATTGGTACGGATTATTATCCAAGAAAACGATGCAATTTCCGAAGAAATTACTCATATCGGATCACTATATATCTACATATATAGATGCCATTTAAACTAACAAAWATCAAGATAAATTTCTAAGTATACATATATGAAAGTGATAAATCCAGAAGTCTCGWAATAAAATTCGTGATTTTTCTTTCAGTCACATCTATAATTATCGGAATTCATGTTTAAAGAGACTCTTTGGACTGTAAAATTTGTGAACAATGCACAAATGCAATTAGAAATGAAGAACAGTAACGAAAAAGGGATTATAAAATTTAGGCTCGTCCTCACACTCACTTAGCGCACTCACTTAGCGCACTCACTTTTGAACACTAATTGAATTTGTCACATTTGAAAGTATTTATGCCGCAGCGTCAATGACGTTGACAATGCCACTCCGCCAGTGCCGCTGCTGATGTTGATGATAATGACGAGTATGAAACGCAACGCATTGCTGATTATGGTGATGGCATTGACCTATTTAAAGCACTGCAGCCAAACCGTAATTGCCAAATTCACCCAAAACAAAGCTATAAAAGAAGTGCGAATGAAAAAAATTGCAAACCCCCGAAAAAAAGTATGATCTTCAGGAGGAGGGGATAGCGGATATGGCGATTGAAGTGGTAGAGTGGTGACCACGGCTAACAATCGAAACAAAACGCCCGTTGTCAGTATTTGCGCGAATTAGAAAATGTGCCTGCTTTTGTTGCATGCAACAACAGTGACAGCAATAAAGCAGCAGCAGCGTCAAGGAGTGCCAACAGCCCTGTCTTATGTGCAGAACAAGAGTTTACTGGCTGTTATTATACCTTTTTTATACCCTGAACAAAGWGTATTAAATATTAAGTGATGAGTGTGACGAGCTGAGTTTGTCGGTCTGTATAAATRGGAACTAGTCTCTCAGTTTTTGAGATATCGATTTGAAATATTGCTCACGTCCTCTTCTGTTCGAGGAGCTGCTTATTTGTTGTAACCGACGATATCCGACCGCTATAGCATCCAGTTGTCATTCTAACTGAACCATCAGTTTCAAGTTTTATATGGAAAACTTTTTTATTTGGTAATTTATCCTGAAGGAATTCGGCATGAATTACTGCCCAAAGCAGCGGTACAATCTGCGAACTAATTGTTCTGATTGGACAAACTGAGTGTTTAAAATTCAACATTTTCACTTGTGAACGGTATAATAGCTTCGGTGCAGCTGAAGTTAACGTTTCTTCAATTTTTTTTTTTGTGGGTTTTGCTGGTATTGTCGCTTGCTTTGCTTCATTGCTTCAGCATATTTATATGTGAGCTACTCAATGCCACTTCAGGCATTATTCATTAGCATAACCATCCATCTCAAATCCGTCCTAAGCTGATATGAAAAGTTTCGAAATAAATCGATAARGTTGAAATTTATTTATTTGAGCTGCGCCAAAAATCAAGCATAAGTTGCCGCTCGCCACTTTATTGCTTTGCATTGTCCGTCCGCAATAAAAGCAACCAAACCTGAGTCAATACTATTGCAGTATTCGAATCAAAGTGTACTTGTGCTTTTATACTTATGTGTTTTGTGTTTGATGACGTTCGCCTTTGTTGTTTGTCACAATCCTTTTCGTGCTCTTTGCCATACCTAACACACACACGTATACAAACCAGAATGTCTTGACAATGAAAGGATACTGTATTTGAAAAAAGTATGAACTACCTTAACGAGCGTATAAAAAATGTGAAAACAACAAYGAGCATTGCAACGTCCGTCTGCCGTCRGTGACAACAATGGGAGGGGTCAATTTTTTACCTTTATTCGTTGCCATTCGCTTACGTGGGTCTATTTGCACAAATATTTCCGTGAGCTTGCTATTGCTCTGAGTTATTTTCTTCTCATTTATTCACTGTGGCCGCGCATGCACTGTCGGCGAGCCGATAGCCAACAGTTGAGATCATTTGCCCGGCACAGCAAAACGCATGGTGCAGCCTATATTATTTTGCTTACGGTATTATTTTCAGTATATCTTGAAGTCACGTTTGCTGCTTTACGATTCTAGTGTATTTCGCAATTTTTCTGACACTTTTGCCAATGTGCATTGTTTAGTTGTCAAATTTTTATTATTTCGCCAAGATTGTTTTGCGGTTTGTCAAATGTGAAATATGAAGTATTCATATTTTGAATGCACTGGTTTGTGCCTTCTTTTTTAATATTTATTAAGAAAAGTGTGTAGTTTTTGTAATATGTGTGTTTTATAGCAAAAATAGTTAAAAAGTGAGGAAGAGAAGCATTCTGGTAGMTGGTGACATCAGTTTGTATGCGGAAATTGTTATGATTTCTTACTTTCGAGTATTCCAGAGTTGAACAAAGATCTTCAGTGCGTTTTGTTTAATTTTCTTCAAGTTTAAGTTTGTTAAGGTACATAATTGGAAAAAAGTTAATTTTAATTGAACAATGACTGCTACAAAGAGTATTTGTTGAAAATTTTTTAAATAAGTCGTGTAAACCTAACAATAAAAAAAAACACTCGTCTATTTCTAGTTTGAATCAGCAACCATTGCAACAACAACCACATCAGCATCCCTCATCTATGCACACCAGCACACAGCTGCAAAAGCTGCGACAACAACATCAGCATATAAACAACAATAATAATAATAATAGTACAAACAAAAACAACTATCATCATCATCAAGCGCAGCAGCAATACAACAACAGCACCAGCAATACACACGGCAATGTGCTGCCGGTACAAGCAGCAACACAACAACAACAACCRAAGCAAAGCTCACAGGTGTCACATCATACGTCGCGGCATCACCAGCAGCCGCAACAGCATCAGCTGCATCATCAACAACAACCACAACAACAAGTAACGCAACAGCTGCAACATAAGCATATAGTGGCTCCAATGCCACCACAGCAGTCGCACGGCCACGTAAAGAACCAACAGTCGTTGCAACAAATACAACCACAACAACAACAAGCGGTGCCAACCACAACAAATCTGGTTATTGCAAAGAATGTCATCAATACGCATGTGCCACCACCGTCGCTGCCACAGACACAACATCTGCAACAACCACCACCTACGTCTTTGAATTACTACAACAATAATGTGCATAAATCTAACTACAACAACAATAATAGCGTTGTGGCGGTCAGTGGTGGTGCCGCTAGCGGTATTAGCAGTGCCATGCCCCCAAAAACCATATTGCAGAATCCAAATCGCGTGCTAAAAGCGCGCTTGCATGCCAGCTCGACTACAAATAATATTGACGTGAGTACTGTGAGTCCGTCGGTGGGTGTAGATGAAACCAATAAAGCTGCTAAGAGCGTTGGCAACATTGTTAACAGCAGCGSCAACAAAGTTGTTAGCTCCACAGAGACACATTTAAGTGAGGTCGTTGCTAATAACATGACCACACCGACAGCCGAGAGCACTACGAGGCATGAGAGTTTACAAATCGTGCAAAGCTCTAACCAAGCAGAGGGTAAGTGGTATAATTTATTAGATATGTAATATAGATATTTATATGTATATAGTTTGGAGAAGCTTCATTTTCGATTTTTGGTTTGACAGCTGCYTCCATCGAGTCTAATAAGGAAAATATGACTAGTACAGCACAAAGCGCTAATTCCAGCATTGAAGTTAGCAGCAGCACGCTTAACAACAACAACATATTGTCCAATGAAGACAACACAGTGGCGAAAAATTCCAAAGAAAAGACACCGATGTGCTTGGTCAACGAATTGGCGCGTTACAATAAAGTAAATACATTTCCTTATTATTATTGTTGTTATTTTAACCCTGTGCATGCTCTAACTCATTCACAGATCACACATCAGTATCGTTTAACTAGCGAGAAGGGACCAGCGCATTGTAAGCGTTTCACGGTCACGCTGAAACTGGGTGAGGAGGAGTATTCAGCTGAGGGTTTCAAAATAAAGAAAGCTCAACACTTGGCAGCTGCTGAGGCTATCGAAAAGACTAAATACAAACATCCCGTGCCGAAAGTGATACGGCGCGGCGCGGATAGTGAGGGGAGTTCATCGCGTGCCAACATCACACCTACAGTGGAGTTGAATGCGCTCGCTATGAAATTGGGTCAACAGACCTACTATCTGCTGGATCCACGCCAAGTTGGACCGAACGATGGCATGGGACCACCACCAGATGCTATGATGGCACCGCGTTTCAATGTGCCGCCACCACCACATGCGTTGCCACCACACGCCATAGCCGGTGGTCATATGTTACCGCAGCACCCACCACCACATTTGCGTTTGATGGATCCGGCATATGTGCGTCGCAGCGGCCCGTATGCCGCACCGCCACCACAACCTCAGATGCACGGACTTCCTGCTGCCGGCACAGCTATGCGTCCACGTTATGGTGCACCAGCACAACGCACATACATGCCAAAATATAATCAACAACACCGTTACCCGCTAATGGCGCCACCACCTATGCCCGGTGGTCCACATAACGGTATGCTGCCACCGCCACCTTTGTCACACCCGCAGCACCCACACCATGGCGGCATGCCACATCGTTATGGCATGCCTGCTGCTTTGACCAAGGTGACACTAGTCGTGGGAAAGCAGAAATTTGTAGGGTTGGGTCGTACATTGCAGCAAGCCAAGCACGATGCCGCGGCGCGTGCTTTGCAAGTGCTCAAAGCGCAAGCCGCCACACAGCTCAATGAAGAGCTCAACAACAGTATGGAGGAGAGTGACAACAAATCACCGATCTCACTGGTTTATGAGATTGGCATACAACGCAGCCTAACGGTACACTTTAAGGTGTTGCGCGAGGAGGGTCCAGCGCACATGAAGAAATTCGTAACAGCTTGCGTAGTGGGCACCATAGTAACAGAAGGTGAGGGTAACGGCAAGAAGATATCAAAGAAACGCGCTGCGGAGAAGATGCTGGCGGAGCTAAGGAAACTACCACCATTAACGCCCACCAAGTCACCCATAAAGCGTATCAAAGTGAAAACGCCCAGCAAAGCAGCAGGCGGCGCGGACTCCATTTCGGGCGGTGGTGGCAAATCGGGTGGCAGCATGGGTGAGCGACGAAAACGTGGCAGTAGTTCGATCAAGGAGAAGAATGATGCTGATACCGAGACTGAGAACCCCATCACGCGGCTCATACAATTGCAGCAAAATCGCAAAGAAAAAGAGCCGATTTTCGAGTTGATAGCGAAGAACGGCAATGAGAACTCGCGTAGACGCGAATTCATTATCGAGGTGACGGCACACGGCATGGTAGCACGTGGCACCGGCAACAGCAAGAAGCTGGCCAAACGCAATGCAGCACAAAGTARGTTCCGATTAGTTACTTTGACTTAACAATATATAAACAATAATRTAAAATTACAGATCTGCTCTTGGCCATGGGCGAAAAAGACACCGCGGCTGCTGAACTGAAGTCAAACACGGAATCGGTAGTAACAACAAGCGTCCCGGCTAGTAACGAGCAAACCAATACAGTATTGCAGCCAAATGTAGAAGCAGCTGCAGCGCCAGCAATCACCGCAGCGCCAGCTGTTGCCGTTGAAGTGCACAATGATGTKCCACTTGTAACCACCACGGCTGGGCAAGTGCCAGGCATACTAATACTGCGTCACAACAAGAAACGTGAGTGAAAATAAATAGTTTATATGTTTATGTTTGTGAACTCATTGTGGAAGTAACCTTTTTGCAGATTCAACAAAGAAAAAAGAAAGCATGATTAGTACTACAACACGTCTACCGGTGGTTGAGGAAATAGAAAACAAGCAGGAGGAATCGGTAATCTCTACAACGCAAACGGCWCCTGCCGCGGTACAAAACAAAGCAAGCAGCACTGACAATCAGCCAMCTGCTGTTGCAAATGCTAAACCCATTGTTGAAGCTACCGCCACACCGACTGTGGCGGAATCGACAAATACCGCTAGCACTGTTGCGCCAACCAGCAGCAGCGCGTCGAAGCCGAAACCGACAGGTGTGCACACGAAAGATCAGTTGCTGTATCTGGCAAAATTGCTGGGTTTTGAGGTTAGTGATGCTTTTTATACTTTTTTGTTTCTAGTATTTCCTAATAAATATTTGTTTTCTCTTTTCTTCGTTAAATCCAAATCGTATAGGTGAACTTTTCCGATTTTCCCAAGGGAAATCACAGCGAATTCCTAACGATCGTAACGCTTTCTTCCAATCCACCGCAAATCTGTCACGGCATGGGCACTAGCGCTGAGGAATCTCAAAATGATGCGGCGAAAAATGCATTAAAACTACTTAGTAAATTAGGCTTGAATAATGCGGCRAATTGAACAAAAAAATTACAATACAAAAATTGTAATCTGGCAAAATATTATATTTTCTAAAGAAAATGAAATTCAAATTGTATTTGGCGCCACAAAATTTATAAAAAATATGGAATGTCGTTAAAAGGACAACAAACGTAAATATCAATATTATTTGAAACAAAAAAAAAAACAACAAGTATTGCATAATAAATTAGTTACAACAAAAACGTTTGTAATGTTACATGGAGTAACAAAGCATACTTTACAAAGTCATTATTTTAGAAAAAACTCAAAAGCTGAATAATATGTGCAACAAAAAAGTCTTAACAAATTATACAAACACAAAATATSAACAATGCTGCTACATATACATACATTTTTTCCTATTTTGTTAACATATACACACTTTCATTTATATTGGCATTGGCATTGAGCTGCATTTGTTTCATTTATTTACTTTATCATAATTTTTGTTAACTTTATGCTTAGTCAAATTTGTTAGATGCTTAGTAGGCGAACACATTGTGTTTTCTGATAAAAAAAAAAAAAAATTTCATATAAAATTATGAAAGTTCAAAATTATACAAAAGGCGGCTAAGTTATAGTTTGTTTCTATACTGTAAAGCCGTTCAACTGCTACAACGCACCTTCTGGCAAAGGTGTTCAGCTGCTTACCAATTTACTGTTACTATTTTTGCTTTAGATCCGCATGTTAAAGTGAAAATTATTAGAATTTGTTTATATTATAATATTTTGTAAAAGCTATGCTTATGCTTAGCTTATATTATTTGTGTTCAGTTAAAAAAAAATTGCAACAATATTTATTTATTAAGCTTTATATGAAAATTTTGTTGCCCTAAAGCATTGAATAAAAGCTAGCAAAAACACTTTTTGATTGTATATAAATTAAATTTTAAAATTTAAAGGCAAGTTAATGAAAAAATATAAACTTTTCGTAAATAACAAACGAGCCGCAGCATTTTTGACACATGATAAACAAAAACTGACGTGTTGAAATCATGTGTTTTCATGAGACATACGTCGAATTCTGTGGTGCTGCATTAATTTCGATGTGAGCAAAATTTAAATTTAATTGCTGAACCACGAATGTTGTAGCGAAAGAGTGCTGCTTACTTAGAGATTAATGATAAACCACATTTTTGCATGCAATTTTGAGATTAGGCGCACATTTTTGCACGCAAGAATGCTGGAGGAAAGTAAAAAAAAAAATAATAATAATAAATAAATTATTATTAATTTTATTTGTAATTGTAGAAAGCAGCGTAAAGGATAAAACCGAAAATTTCAAGCACGCAGAATGCAAAAATCAAAACAAAAAAAGAAAACAAAACAAAACGAATTGTAAGATGTGGTCGTATTTTGATTGTGTATTAAAAATAAATATAAAAATTTGAAATTAATTGGGGTGTTGTCTGTCTCTTATACACATCTAGATGTGTATAAATGTTTGCAATTATGTATGCATGCATGTGACAAGTGCTGGTAATTTGAAATTTTTAATTTATTTTTAGAGGAAATATGAATTATTACAAATATAAAATATCTGGCAGCAACAAAAAATACGCAAGAAGCAAATTAATTACAATCAATGCAACAGCAACTTACTTTTGCAAAGGCAAAACTCGTACATTTGCTGCTTGTGTTGATTCTAAAAATAAATTGAAAAAAAAAATTTTTTTTTTTTGAAAATAGTTATATAATAAAAAATAAATTATAGCAAATGCGTGTTGCGCACATGCGCACATATTAAGTATTTAATTAAAAAAATGTTTTCTTGGATGATGGAACTCGTCGTAATAATGAACAAAACTCTTAAATTATTTAAGAAATAAATAAAGCGCTGCTGCACTTTAGTCGTAAATTTAATTTATAAACTGCTTATAGGCGTAACAACACACACACACTTACTAACTGTTATTATATATACACAGAATATCACATGAGAATTGAACAATAGCGATTTTGTAACCAGTTGATTGAAATGGAAATTAWGGCGCTATAGGTTATTTATAAATTAAATGACACTGGCGGACCATTGAACACGCGCTAAGTATAATCGGCCGCTTCTTGTACCCTTCACAGTTGCCAATTTTAATGAGGCGAACTTGAGTTTGTTGCGCCACGCACTTGAAACTGACGACTTGGAGGCGTGTACTTAGTTATATTTCTACTGCATAATACATATTATTTATTTCTTCCTCAATCGCTTGGACAATTCATAATAAATTGCGCGACTTTGGTATGAATAAAAACATCTGCTAAACAGTACAACTCGAATTGGAAAATGAGAAACGTTTAAAATTTAATTTTCATTTTTATTTAAAACTATTTTTTACGAGCTAGAATGTTTGAACCCGAATTTGAAAGTGCGAAACGTTTTGAATTTAATTTTCAAATTTATTAAAAAATACTTTTTTGAGATTTAGAATGTTCGAGCKCGAATTGGAAAGTGCGAAACATTTAGAAATTAATTTTCATATTTATTTAAAACTATTTTTTGAGAGTTAGCAAGTTGAAAAATTATTTTTGCAGGCTGTAATGTTTAAAAATGGTTTAAACTTACATAATACCTTGCTTCYGAGCTCACCTTATTATGGGTTGTCCTGCGGTGTTTTTTCTTTAGTCTTAAGTATTCATTGTAAAAAATTTAGTTGTTTTCCCCACATTAAATAAAAACAATGCTTTCATTTTTTCAATAAATTATTAAATGAATTTTTATGTTTCTTAAATTTTTTTCCAAATTGACTTTACCTTCAAAAATATGAAATAAAATCGCTCAAACTTTTTGTATGCGCATTTTAATGGAAAAATTTAATATTTCAATGTGTTATGTGTTGAAAAGTTGTGCACAAATGCATCAAATAAATATATGGATTATGCTGTTAATTAAAAAATGACAAAAATGCAATAAAAATATATTTATAAAAAAAATATTTTTGAAAAAATAATAAGTGTTTGAAGAAAAAACAATGAGTTTTTGAAATAAAAATAAATTAAAAAAAGGTTTTGAAAAATATTATAAAAGAAAAGACATTATTTTTAATAATTAATTTAAAAAAAATTTGTGTAACTTCTCAAGAATATGAAACAAACTTACTATTTAAATAAGCTCCTAAACAACTATTATTCAAATAAAAAAATATACATATGAGAAATAAAGGAARACAACAGCAAACTTCTTAAAATACGAACAAAAATTGTAAACATATTTTTGAAAAATAATAATAAACTGCCCTTATATATGGTACATGCATATTTATTTCATTGCATTGCGTAATATAGTTGAAATTTGTAAAAGGTGTAAGAAAGAAAGTGTGGATGTTATGTGGAAAAAAATTAAAACATGTTCAAATAAATATGTAATTTCACAATTTTAGCACTAATTTAATGCGCTACTCAAATAATATTTATTTTCAATAATTAGCACATAATTTATATTGTGGCAAATTGGAATGTTTCAAAAATTGCAAAAGTTTTGCATATAGTTTCGTAGACCATTGAAAACTAACGGTTATGGATGTCTCAATAGGGATATTCAGATCAGCCTTGTTAGATCGCTAGTCGTTATTCGGTTGTCTTTTTTACATACATTTTGTTTTTGTAAAATTAACAGATTATCGTTCCACCGAGTAACGAACTATCAATGTGACAAGTTTGATAYATTTTTCGTTACTCGGTAATATCACATCAATTTCAATTATTCTCACCTCCACTTCCCAATACAAGGGCCTCCAAAAACTGAAATATTGTGTATCTGATTTTATAAAATAAGAAGCTGTTTTTGAAACATAACAGTTAAATGAATTCGTTGTGCGGAGTGTTTTTTTTTATCAGCTTATAATTAACATCTGCAAATACCTGAAAAGTATTCATTCCAAATTGTTTCGTAATTTCGTGTTGAAAGTAGACTAATATCCATGTATACCGTTAGAATACGCACCGGTTAGAATTGGCTTGCCACAAATTTTGTAAAACCTAGATTGCGTGCCATTTAGCCATGTCCGTCTGTATGCCTGAATTTACCTGAACTAATCCCTCAGTTTATGAGTCATCGGTATGAAATTTTGCACATACGCTTTTATGCCAAAGAAGTTGCTCATTCCTCGGAATCACCGATATCGGATCGTTATAGCATATAGCTATCATATAAACTGATCGTTCATAGTTCAGTTCTTGTATGGCTGCCGCACAAACTGACCGATCGAAATCAAACAAACATCTTTTTAATCCTTTTGATTGTTAGAAACACACCTGTGAAGGGTATCCAAGCAACCGATTTTAACGTTTTTTGTTTTTAAATATTTCTCAGCTTTTGTTTAATCTCATAAATTCACATAAAAAGTTCCTGCATTTCAAATCACCAACAGTCACGGTTTTTGTATAATTTTTTTCGTTAATTTATTTTGCAAATATACATATATACATGTACTTTTTGTGCTTACTGCATTAAATATAATCTTTGTTAATATATAAATTTTTGGGGGAAACCTTACAACTAGAAGTTTTGTATAAATTTTAATTTACCATTAGTAAAGCTAGCACATAAATTATTGTAAAGCGAAAAAATATAAGTATGTCTTATAAACATATGCAAATTATTAAAATATTCCTTATCTTTATACCTACAAGTAGTTTTTGAAAGCATAGCAAATTAGAATTTTATAAGGCAATTTTTAGCGGAAAACGTCTACAAATACAAAATCACGTCTATGAATTTAAATCTTTCCGTTTGCTGAGGCAATTGTATGGCTTTTCGATAAAGGCACTTCGCTGCTAAAAGCATAAATACGTAAGCTACATTATTTTCTGTTTTTAAAAGCACACATTTCGTTAGCTGTATTTATTGCTTATTGTTGCATATCATAATCCGTGATAATAACCAGAACAAGTGGCCGTTCGCTGTCGTTATCCATGGTGGCGTTGAAATCTTCTTGCATGTCTGCTGTCATTGTTTGTGTTGTTGCGCTCGCATCCAGTGCGAGTACGGCGGCATTGGTCGTTGTTTGTTGATTGTTGTTTGGTAGCTCAGCATCAGCACTAATACCACCAGTGGAGCACATCGAGTTAGTTGAATGCGTGGATGAGCAGTCACCGGTCAACGGTGGTGTCTCCATGAATAGTTCAATGGGCATGTGCTGTTCAATCACATTGATTATGCTGTTGTTGAGTTGCAGATCCGATAAATCTGTATTTGTCTCAGTTTCGTCTTGCCGCTGTTGTAGTGTGTTGCGAGCCACTTTTAAATGGTTGTTCTGTTGTTGTTGTTTGTCAGCATTTTTTATTTTCAAATCCAATATTTTAATACGGTTATCACGCTCCAACATAAGACCACCACTCCCTGAATCATGTGAAATCAGTGATTTTGACTCGAATTCATGCAGTTGCGTTTCCGGTTTTTGCCTATGTTCTAATTTCCGTGCGCCCACAACGGTGTCCTCATGTTATTTGCTTGCCAACATTTGTTGCTCCGTTAACATGGAGATTGTGCAACCGGAGTTAAAGTGATCCATCACTTGTTCTTTCAGTTGTGCAACTTGATCCTTCAATGTTTTCACCACTGCGCCCAGGTCGGAGTTCTCACCCTTAAGCATTTTTACTTTGTCCTCCAGCTTGGAAATGCGTTCCAGTTTACGTTTACGGCACTTGGATGCAGCGACACGGTTGCGCTGCCGTTTGCGTTCTAACTTGATTTTCTCTTGTGTTTCCATATCGATTGGGCTGAGCGCCGCTGGCGAACCGGGGTTTTGTGGCTCATCTTTAATAGCGACTGGGAAGTTTTCTGTGGAGAAATAAAATACAGTTAATAATATGCTGGTTATAATAATAGATTTACTTACCTAGATTAGTGTAGGTGAAGGAGCCGCCACTAACGCCCGTGCCCACTACGCTTGCCGTGGTTGTCGGCGCGGCCGTTACCACATTACTACTACTGCTGTTTGTTATCTGTGCGGCTTGCGATTTTTTACTTTGATGCAAGTTACTCAACGCYTCCTCAAAGCCCTTCACATATGCTTCCTGCTCCGAAGTTACCTGAAATAGTCACAAAATTGTCAATAAATTAGCTGTATACGCTATGAAATTTCAATAGATGTTTGCTCCGAACCGGTCATATTTTCTCCAGTTCACGGAATTATTAGAGGACCCGTTGCTTTGGAACAATAGTTCGCACATTTTTTCTACAAAATTTCACTACAATCCTCTCTCGTTAGCGATTTTCTCTCTAGAGTAAAGTGTGTTTGTTACTTACCGTACTCGTTTTGCTGGGAAAGATTACACCCGGTTGCGGTGTCGGCATCACGTTGCTTAGTATCATTTTCTCAATGTCAGGCGTATTTATGGTTTTCATGTTATCCAAATTGGGCGAATCAATGTTAAGCGGTGTAACCAAACGTTGTTTTTTTGCCGCCATTTTATTCAAATCCAATGAAATTGGTCGCTTATTCGTATTCACGCTGGTGTTATTGCTACTAGGTGCAGCGGCGTTTGGTGTTTGAAAAGTTAAATTGATATCGCTTGGTTCCGTTTTGGGTAAGATATTTACCGACGTTGCGGTGCTGTTAGCCGTCACAGCTGTGTTGGTAGTTGTTGTTGCACTGATAGTGGTTTTCATAGTAAAATTCTTATATTGTGTGTGAATGTGGCCTATCCGCAATGTGATGACGTCACTCTAGTAATTTGTATTGTATGTGAGTGCGCGGCTTTAGTGCCTTCAGCTGTTTTGCTTTTTGTCAACACGAAATATGTACGAGGCCTTGGAACTGTTGCTGCTGTCACACGTATGTAGCTACTGTGTTTGTGGTTTGCTTTTGTTTGAGCAGTATGCGCTGCGATTTTATCTTGGATGACTCACCAACACGACTAGTTTGCTATCGCTCTGCCTGCGACACCCCTCTCCTAAACAAATTGGAATGTTATCGCTTGAATGGGAGGGGTTAGACACTTGTTTCTTTACGAGTTATGAATATATTTTAATAAAACGTAATTCCGGACAACAACTCGTTTTTAATTAAATATTTGTTGTGCGTTTTTATCTTGTTATGTTTTTTTTTTTCGCTGTTTATCACAAGAGTCTATGACGCAAAATTCTTTTAGCGCCCCAATATGCTAYAAACACCAAATTGATTGTACTTTTTAACTCAATAAAATCACACAATTTCACTTTTCCTTATTCTAAACATATATTTGATTATTAAAAAATTGTTAAATTACTTTTAAAACAATTTTTAAAGGCCTYGAAGACCACACGTTTAGTTTACCAATTCGTTTGATTATTTTTACGGAATATTCAGCGAATTCGCTGCAACACCAAATTTATACCAAATAGGGTTGCCTTGCGTTTTCTACAAGTTTGCTTTGGGAAGTAAGAAAAATTAGTTATTTTATGCGGTATGTAGTGCTTAAGAAATGAATATATTAATATAAGTTTTTGTTAACATTCTCATTTTTCTATTAAAGTTATTTACAATATTTTCGGGAAAAGTATTTGGCAATTGTTTCAAACTATATTTTTTCCAATAGTTCATAAATTGCAGCCCTGATTATCTCCATAAAAACAGTTCTTAAGCACTAAAATGTCTCAATAATTTTATCACAKCTGTGTCCGTTAATTTCAAAAATTATATGCTCTTCTTAGGCCAGTTCAGAAGTCGTTAAAAATGGTAAAAAGTAAAAAAAAATCACCACAATTGGTTGCAACAAATTGGAAAAAGAAGATGCATGGGATATTCGGTTTCTGAGAAAATTGTACACTAAATTTATTTAAATTGCTGTAAAGGATAAAAATGAAGAAGCAATTGGAAATAGTACTCAAAGTTTTGCCGGAAWTCGGGATATACCGTTTTTAACTATTAAAAATTCAACGACCTCCCTACCTTTTCCCGAACTCAACCCTCCTGTAATTTATTATTTTTTCTTTTTTGTTATTTTATCTTTCTTTTTYAAGGGTTTTTACAGAGTTTTTCATAAAAAYCAACTTTTATAACCGGAAATAAGTACGTTCTACTGACCGGATGTGGCATGAAAATTGTGTACAWTTTGTAGTTCCCATTATCTTTTGATTATTATTAATTTTTGGAATTCTGCGACAGTTTTTTTATAGAACAACACTCAAAATGAGAATGGCAAACGAATTGTCTTGAGTGGGAGGCATCTGAATTACGGTGGCTCGATGAAAATTAACTGGATAATTGTCAATTATTAATTTCAGCATGACCTGGGCTCACGTTTATTATTTCAATAGAAATCTAGGTCTAGGTTGCAGCTCCTGACTATAAGAATACATATACATACACTGCGAAGGTGGGTGTCCGGGTATGAGGAATTTCTTTGTACTTATAAATACAAATTTAATATTTTTTCACATAATTACTAACAGTGGAAAATTTTCAAAACTTGACGAAATGACAAATAGTTGAGTTTTACCCAAAGTTTGGACGTTTTTGGTTTGCCAAAATGGATTTTATATTAGATCGAATATCTGGTTGGTTCTTGTATGGAGAACTTAATGCAGAATATACAGAAAAAATTTGATACTGGTTGAAAAATTTGTTTCCAAGAACACCCGTTTAAATATAAACTAATGGAGCTGATTAAACAAAGCGGGTACACTTAAGAAGGCTGTTCCTCAAAAACTATTTGAGATTGCTATTTCAAATTTTAGCATGTTATTTTTAAAGGTATATAAATATAAAAAATGTATATACTTTTCCAGAGAGATAYTTTTTCAAGTAGTTACAAATAAAAGCTTATACTTGAAGGGAGTTTCTTACAACGTGCTTTYYAAAGTAAACAGGACTTTATGAATCTAGCATCCCCGGTGGCCAATGAGAATTTCATGACATTTATTGAAGTGTCAGTATGTTTGTGTTATCGGTGCGAAAATGAGCTTCGAACAAAGAGCCAACTATTTCACCTACCCATATCAATAGTATATATAACAGATTTTTCAATAAGAGCATTGCAAACAGTTTTTTGTTTTTATTTCTGTGGCGGCGTCAAATCACACTACCAAGGCGGCCAAYTGACTGRGCCATTTCGTGAGATAATATGCGCACCAAACTTGTTTTTCAAATAAATTCGCTGTGTGGCTTGTGGCGTCGTYMTGTTAGAAYAACATATTGTCCAARTCCATWTCWTCCAATTCGGAYCGGTCTTGATCATCACAGAAGAATTACGGCCAGATGTAACGCATATTTTGCTTATTGGCGAAKCCATTCAACCCGAAATGACCCTYGTCGCTGAAGATGAYTTTCCGACGAAAATCCGGCTCATTTTCAAGTTGTTWCTYAGCCCAACTGACGAACATATGRCGATTCTGGTGGTCAACCGGCTTCAGTTCTTGCGTCAATTTGATCTTGTAAGGATATAGGCAAATATCTGTTCGCAAAMTTCGCCACAACGACGTCACAKAGMTGCCAAATACTTGAGAACGACGTGTGAGAAACTAATTTGGGTCTTCCTCAATTGATGCGCTAGCGGCAGCAGTATTCTCGACACTACTGGCACTTTTTGGTCTCACTGGAACAAGAACTTTTTATACTGTGCTTRTGGATTAAAATTTTTCCACTAGACGCTCAATTGTTGATCTGACACAACGAATATGACGACCATAAATTGGACGATTGGAATTTTAATAGTTTCGACTCGTTGTTGGATCGTATATCCTTCCACGAWGAGAAAACCTTACTGAAGAGAAATGTCAAAAGAGCGGGAAAAAACATGATGTMGKTTGCTGTTCCTATCGGTCTAATTTTGTAGCGTCCCTATATAAAATCCCGTTACCTATACACGTGTATCCTTACTTTATAACCCTTCTCTCTCACTTATTGGATGAAAACAATAATTTTCGCTAACAAAATTGGGTTTAAAGTTTTTTATATATATTGAACTCAATAAGCATATAAACCAAAGTTTAAGCTAATTGAATTAAAATACGAGCGCTCTTCTTCTTCTTCTTAATTGGCGTAGACACCGCTTACGCGATTATAGCCGAGTTAACAACCGCGCGCCAGTAGTTTCTTCTTTTCGCTGCGTGGCGCCAATTGGATATTCCAAGCGAAGCCAGGTCCTTCTCCACTTKGTCCTTCCAACGGAGTGGAGGTCTTCCTCTTCCTCTGCTTCCCCCGGCGCGTACTGCGTCGAATACCTTTAGAGCTGGAGTGTTTTCGTCCATTCGGACAACATGACCAAGCCAGCGTAGCCGATGTATTTTAATTCGCTGCATTATGTCAATGTCGTCATATACATATCTCGTACAGCTCATCGTTCCATCGAATGCGATATTCGCCGTGGCCAACGCGCAAAGGACCATAAATCTTTCGAAGAACTTTTTGCTCGAAAACTCGCGAAAAACGAGCGGTCACTTCTTACAAATATATTGTATCACACTACATATTTTTTTTAATCGCGCGACTATATAAAAACTATACCCATCTTAGTCTTACTATTTTTATTTCAGAGTCTATTGATGAATAGTGTTTAAATTCAGCATAATTTCGACGTACATATGTATGTATGATAAAAAATGGATTTTTATATTAATCTAGCCACAACTTAGCRCCTATTTAGTTCCAGTGTGTAGTTATTTCGTTCCACCCACGAAAAAGGTGTGTTCTGTTAACAAAGAAACAAAAACATMAATGTGTCATAACTGGTAAACGCTTTAATATGTTAATTACAGATATTAAAACGCGAAACAAAGCGCCATTCTAAATGAAAACAAGCCAATAAATGAAAAAAAAGAAACTAAACACAAAAAAAATTCCAATTGAGTGGCTTATATGTGAAATGAAGGGCGAACGAGGTTCCCAGCTGAAGAGCATGAGAGTTATGGTCAAGTGCTTCGAGGTAAATACGAACAGAAATGGCTTCGTGAAATGCAATGTATGTACATTTGTATWAATGTGCTTTTCTTATATATGTACATATATGTAAAGGCATGAATATAATTCTTTGGTTTTTGCTGAAAAATCTTAGATGCCATCCAGTTGGTRGCTGCAGCAAAAACCAACAATCGAGAACAGATTGATGCCGCCAGCAGAGATGCCTCTAAGTAWTTACATACATATGTATGTATTTATGTTTGTAATTTTGTAATATATTATATCTTTTCTGCCAAATCTTGGTGCAGATCAAGTAAACATCTTACAAATACTCCTACAACCATAACGGCAATCGCTGCTGAGGCAATTGTTCTAAATGCTGCTCAGTGATGCAGGTCCAACGAGTGCACGAGCGGCTTCGCAGCGACTTGTGACTTTGAAGGTTSAACGAATGTGAAAAACAAACAGTGAAAAGAATTCAAGCAGCTTAAGGATTTCCTGCGTTGTTCGTGGAGAATTGCAGAAGCTTCCTAAGCACACACATACATACATACATATATCACATATGCAAGAAACATTTTTTTTTACACACGACCAATATTAGTTATCGCCACCGAATCTAGAATCACTTGACCATTTCGSTTGTTAGAAGATTGATATGTGCACACACATATACATACGACCAAGTGTATGTAACGCTCTAACGATTAGATTGATCTGCCAGTGATGCAGTCGCCAGCGWGGAAGCGAATTCAAGTAAACAAAAAAATGTTTATGGCTTAAAAATGCTGAGCGGAAAACATAAATCTCAGCGAATAAGTACAACTGAGTTGTTATGTCTTTATCAGCGGCATATCTGGTGTTAGTTATTCTCTATTTAACTTATCTTTTTTGTTTTTATTCACTCTTTCCATCATATACTACACATTGTCTGAAATTGACATTCTAAGTTGTCAAGTGGCATGCTTGTGGTTGTATAACAACAACGGTATCTTATTAATTGCTATACTTCAGTGCACAGCATAACACTTAAGTACTGTTTTCATTTCTTGTGTATAAACATGTGTATATAACACTCATAAATATAAAATATATAGACAGGCACCTCAGCATACACAATTATTAAAACAATTCCAGCAAAAGTTTCTTTTTTGTTTCACACTTGTTGCACAGATAAATGAATGACATGTTGCATTACATACTATAAATAAGGCATGTCTGTTTGGTTGTATTGCAGTTTATACGTATGTGCCGAARAAATATTTCAGTGTATACAGATATGTATTTAAAGTTTAAAGATGAGTTTAAGAGAGTATTTTACTTATATCTGGACTATTCTAAAACAATTTTCAAAAAGAAATAATGTATTTACTGCCAAAATATAATGAACTGCGATTTTTCGTATTAGAAACTATTTGGAGGGGATTTTTTTTTGCATTTACTGTGAAAATTTACCCAAGTGATGTATAATATATTTTTTGATAATATCAGAAAGTGTAGATTTCAGTGAACATTAAGTCTTTAAAAAAAAAATAATATTTTTGCGTAAGAATTCTTTATTGAAAATTTGTTTTTTTTTGGTTTTAAGTCCAAAAAAGGGTTGTTTTATAACATTTAAAAAAAAAAAAAAAAAAAAAAATAAGTGGGTTTGGAACATAAGAAAGCAAATTAACAACAAATTTCGTAAAAGATTTTTATTTTTTTGTACAAGATAAAAATAATGGATACTTTTCCAATAGCTTATTTTTGACAGATCATGTTATTTTTGTTTAATATTGTTTAGCATTTTATCATGGAAAYACTTACGCCTGAACAAAGTTTACAAATCTTTCAATTTTATTACGGAAATTCACGATCTGTAAAGAACTTATCAACTTATGGTCAACATAACTGGTCTATTGAGCGTACTACTCATAACACGATCACCCATCTTGAGAGCCAGCATTCATTATTGGATAATATTCGTCACTTCCCACACATCGCATCAATCAATGGATTTATTGTAAGAACACTACGATGAGCAAATGATTTCGGTCGATTGGCCGCCAATATCATGTGATATTACACGGTTAGAATTTTTTCTATGGGGTTCTGTAAAGCTAAAGTCTATGCAAACAATCTCGCTTCGAATCAGGCCTTKGAGCAAAAAATCACGAGTGTCATGCGCCAGCCATTTACCACACGAAATTCTCGAAAGAGTGCACGAAAATTGGACTCAACATATGAAAGAGGTAATCTTCAAAAAAAAAAAAAAAACAAAAAAAAAAAACAACATCAAACAATTTTCTGTCGAATGATAATAACCATTCCAAATTAAGTTTAAAGTTTCTTCTTTTTTTAAGTAGGGAGCATCGAAATGGATTACCCTTTAGAAATTTCAAAAACTTGAATATTTGAAATTTTTCACATAAATTTTAAGGTTATGTGAAAAGGGTGTTCATACAAAAGTTGTAGATCTATTCATTGCCTACAACTCTTGTTATATTTCTATAAGATTCGTTGTTTTGCCAAAAATCAAAATAAMCCGTCTTTAACCCTTAAAAATTCAATCACAAGTTCCCCTTACTTTTTCCATTTTTTATTATTTATTTTATTTTATGAAAGAGCCAATGGGTTTCATTCCAATACGATTTTCTTTGTTTGCTTTAATAAATTATCTATTCTGCACTATTTTGTAAGAATTTTTTATCTTAGTTTAATGGGCTTTTTAAACTTTAAACACTTTTTTTCAAACGCTGCTTTTGAGAAGTTGAGGAAAATTTCTGTTAAACGGCAGTGTCGATCGGCTTCAAACTTTCACATGGCCTCCTTAGATTAAGCAATGAAAGTAATAATATTTCTAAAATTATTTTCGTCTTTTAAACTCTGAAATTTGCAGATACCGGAACAAGTGTCCGAAGGTATAAAGCCGAGAAAATATGATGGCCTCTTGAGTTCCTATTTGTCCAGCTGATCACAAAACACTTCAGAATTAATTGTGGTATTGTCGCGAAAAATTCAAATTAAACGATCCCTTTGAAATCTCACTAACAGTCAATATAACATTTTTTGATGGCTATCGGCCCTCGAAGTGGTTTGAGCAGGTTCTTTCCCTTGCGCTTTACATTCTTATGAACAACCCGCTTTTCGTCTTCAGTAACAATGTACTTCAAAAATTGACTACTTCTTTAAGGTTCGAAAAGTAAATCACAGTCGTTAATGCGACAAAGCAAATTATGTTCTGAAAGAACATAAGGTACCCATATGGCAGGCTTTAAGTTTTCATGTGGTTGTGAACGGTAATGTCCGACAAATTTAATCTTTTAACGATCTCTCGAGTTGTATTTACGAACGACTTTGTTTTATCCACATCGGCTTCAATATTCCTTCTGGGACGTGGTGTATCCTAAAGATCGAAATCGCCGGAACGAAGTTTTGTATCAAATTTTGGCTAGTTCGGACAACATATCTTCACCGTGCACATCATATAATTTTCGCCTTGCTTAAACTGYATTTGAAATGCTAGTTTTTTCCTTCTTAGATTGGGCAACAATTAAAAACTCTTCAAAATTTTTTAGTAAAACAAATTTTTTACCTTACTTCGAGTATAATAACTGTTCAAATATAATATATAACGGTAARGCGGTTAAGTGTGAAGTTGGCTGCGAAAAAATTCAATAAGATCAATAACCCAAATTAAATAATATTCTTTAGGATGTACATATGTATGTTTACAAATCTACATGCCTTTTTATTATTATTGTATTCGTCTCAGTATTATCAAWAATTAAAATATGAACACGTTCAATGATATTTGAACAATGCATATTTGAAGTACCTTATTTTGAAAGCAACTTCGCAGAACTAGAATAAATAACTGCGTTTTTTTACATTGCTTTACTCTAGCGAGTATTCTTTTGCCACTCGCTTAAAAAAGAGAACGTGTSTTAAGTTCCGTTAATTTTCGCAAATCTCCAGTTTGCCTCATGTAAAAGGGCATGCACTCATTTCTCTCAAGTGTGTGTGTTTCGTGCTGTGTGCCACTTGTATTCAATTTTCCTAGCAATTGCAATAGTTTCTGTTTGATTAACAGCGCACGTGTATATTATAATCATAAACGTTCATGAAAGGCCAATAAATATATATTATTATTAATGTGTACAATATTCATTAATGATCGTCACTTCTAAACACATAAGGAAACCATTCTTTTGAGATAGAAAAAATGAGTATAGATCTTATTGGCTAAGTGATTCTTCTTTTTTATTGGCGTAGACACCGGTTACTCGGTGAAAGCCGAGTTTACAATAGYGCGCCAGTCGTTCTTCCTTTTCGCTGCTTGGCGCCAATTGGAGATTCCAAGCGAAGCCAGGTGCTTCTCTGCCTGGTCTTACCAACGGAGTCTTAATCTTCCTTTCTACTGCGTCGAATACTTTCAGAGCTGGAGGTTTTCCGTCCATATAGCGGGACGTGCTTTATTATTASKAAGYGCAATCAAATTTCTGGTGCCGAATCGTTCAGAATAGTGGAAAAACCCTTCACTGATACTTGTTTGTCGCGAACAAGTGTTGTTGATTGGTAGAAATTATTCAAAGAGCAACAAGAACGTGTTGACGACGAACTACGACCGAGACGGCCATTAACATCAACTGATGATCAATACGTCAATAAAATAAAGGAATTTGTGCWTGAGAATCGACGGTTAACAGTCAGAGATCTTACTGACATCGTTGGAATATCGCTAGAATCAGTGAAAACCATTTTGAAAGACCATTTGGACTTAAGAAATGTGAAAGCACTATTGCTTCTAAAAATACTAAACTTTTTCGAAAAACAGCATCGCGGTAAMGTCTGTGAAACAATGATTTTCGACTGCAAGGATGTCATTAAATGTATTGTTACTGGCAATGAGTCTTGGATCTGTGATTACGACCCAGAACCGATGAGCAATCGGCCGAATATCGTGGCAAAGGTGAGGCGAACCCGAAAAACCCACCCAATTTTATTCGATTATCAAGGTGTGATGCATTCCGAATTCCTTCCAACCAACCAAGATAGTGCTACAACCACCGCATTCGCCTGATTTAGTTCGGTTTGACTTCTGGCTAATCCGCAATGTCAAAAGAAAACTCCGGGTAAACCGTTTTGAGTCTATTGAAAACATTAAACGCGAATCGCTAGGCGTATTGAAGGCTTATTTCGGAAATTGATTTAACATCTGTTTCGAAGAAACAAAAGTGTTTTGGGTGCAAGGGGGTTTGCTTTGAGAGGGATGACATAKATTTTGAAGAATAAATTAAGAATTTTCAAGTTATAAATAAGTCTTRATAATTTTTGCTCGAAGTAGTCGTAGTACCGAGTAATAGAGAAATTAAGTGAGTCAATAACAGAATCTATATTCGTGGAAAATACGCGTTTCGAACTTAAATAATGAAATAAGAAAGATGAAAGATGACAAAGATTCTACTTCCATCTCCTTACCATATTACTTCTAAATGAATTCCTGAAGTATTATCAGCAGACCTTAAGAAATCCTTCCYGCAAAACGTAATATGATGGGAATCCTTATCCTCTGACTGAATTTCCGACATGAAAATCCTTCTTGAGACATAACTTAGGCACTTGGAGCTCAATAGAACCCAAAAACTATCGATGATGACGCGTTTCGCAGTCACCATCCACTATGTGGTAGGCCACCATTGCAACCACACATCGCTGCCAGTAGCTGCGCATTTTTCCCCAATCGTTTTCACTGCTTTCCTTTTCATCCAATTTAATTTCACTGGTGTTAAAAAGACTAGAACTTGCACTTTTCCATTCCTTTAATTTGCGTTGATTGTGAGTGATGGCCGGCAACATGTGCCTCACTTATTTAATTGGTTCTTTATGGTAATGGGTGTCGCTTTCGCTGCTCCGCTGCCATCGCTTACAATCACCAAGCTATCAAAGCATAAGTCAAGACGGCCTAATTGATGTTGCATTTAAAAAATGTGCAATGCTTATTTACATTGTACATACATRTGTTCACATTTATATAGATGTGTCTTTCAATCGGCGATGGTAAATGGCTGTCGGCAATATACCGTGAACTTGCTCTTCTGCTTTAAGTAAACAATATTTATCTCCATGAAATGGATTTATTCAGCATTGTTTTAACTTACTATCTTCTTATGTGATAACATACAAATGCACTTACATGTAAATAAATAAACATTTACTGCTTGTATATTAATAACAATATGCCATTAAGATAACAATTTCATTYAAGTTTCTTTGTAGTTCAAATGCACAAGAGCGCTATGGATTTGGTTAGGAATTTATCGATTTTTATTTAAATAAAATAAACCATTTACAAATTGCTTACCAATGTACAAATTCTTTATTTCTAAATTCCTCCACAATTGCTTCCTGGAAGTGGTAAGTTCATAGAGAGATARTTCTGACGAATCGGTTGGCTTCTTTTGTTCGTGCTTCGTTAGTATGAATTTCGTTTGCAACCGAAGCTCGATATTAATTTAGCTTAGAACACTATGCAAATGCATGTAATATACCTTCTGATCAAATTTGACCCGGACTGGTCCATAGTGCTATACCATCCGATAAAATTTTACTAAGACTGGTTCATTTTAAACCTAAACTCGATATTAATTTAACTTTGAACACTATGAAAATGCATGTGTTATACCTTCTGATCAAAATAGAACAAAATTGGCCCGGATTGGCCCATAGTGTTATACCATCCGGTAAAATTTTACTATGACAGGTTCATTTAAAACGTTTGGAAGCCGAATCGATAAATTTTTTTCCTGGAGTGGTTCACGCTTTCCTTATGTTCGKGGGAAATCTTATCTTCACATGTCAGTTAGTACGTATTTGGCACTTGTTTGCTTGTAACGCAAACAGTAAGTCCGAGGTTTTTGTCATGAAAAGTCTAGTTTTCACGAAACTTTGGGTTTCCAGTGGAAACACGGCCACGAATTTCTTGAAATTGTTGCAGAATTTTTTTTATCACGAACACAAATGTTTAGGTGTCACAAAATATTCAATCGTGAAATAATTCAAAACTTGCTTCATGCCATTCGTCCGTCCACCCCCGTTATAATGACGATAACGGAGAAAAAGATAAAGAAACAGTGCTTGAAAATAAAAGATATCGTGGATATAGCAGAGTCTGTCTCTTATACACATCTAGATGTGTATAAGAGACAGAGTTAAATTTGATCAGATGGTACACACATAATTAATTGAAAGAAATAAGACCTGAAATATAATAAAAAGATAATGGTTCGGAGACAGTTGAGTTATACTTTTAACGGTGCTACGAAAGTAGAGTTTAAAAAGGAAAGAATGAAATCGTAAAAACTAAGCTGATGAAGTCTGTGGGACGAGGTATTCTAGTAAAATGTTTAGGTTAAATTCTAAGCTCTTATTTCTGCTGTTTTTCCATAAATTCACTTTATTGCGAAGAACCCATTTGTTAGATAAGATGCCCCTACACATTAAACCTATTAATTCTGCTCAATTGCTTATACGCAATTTTATTTTGCATTCCAACATGCCGCAACCATCGTGTTCTTATTTAAAAATGCAGAAATGTCGTCACAACGTGTAAGTGCAAGGAACCCAGTCAGCCGTCAAACAGCAARTTYGTCAGACCAACTGGCGATCTGMATTTCTGCTGCACTCATTCGCCGCCATAAGCACTACTCACCAATTGACGACACCCACTCCCCACAGCGATTRTGCTTGTGCGGTTGAACGGTGAAACTGCACAGTGCAAGCACACGCTCGTGCCATGCTAGAATTCGCGCGAAGCACTCACCGATCGTGCCGTGSTCGTGTGCTAACGCTGCTTTTTTTGTAGCACTGTGCTGCCGGTCGCTGCGGATTTTTACAAATTTCCACCTGTGACTCTGCGCTTTTCACTCATTCGCCAAACAGCCACCGAAGTGGCATATCGCACCCGCGGAAAAGCACTCGACGCGCGCGCTGAATGCCGAACGAATTGTGTTCCATGATAAATAAGTGCATACATAAATATTGAATAATTGTAACAGTGCGAATAGTATGTGAATTGTATTCGTATTTATTGTTAATTGAATTAAGCTGAATTTGAATTGTAGAACGCGTTGAGAAGGGTGTGTACGCATGTAAGTGGCGCCCAGGATTGTGTGTCTGTAATGTGAAAAGTGGCGCGCCTGCGCAAGCCAAAAGTGTTGTTCAAACTGTGGGCTAGAAAATAATTTTGAAGATTTTTTTTAATATTGCTTGAATCTATAATTTATAATTTGCGTGCCTTTGCCAGCCACGCGTCGCTATTATATTATATTACATTTTGGAAAATACTAGCTTCTAGCTGGCTCKCAATGCTGCAGAGAAATGTTAGAATAAGCCGTTACGGTTGAGCGACGAAGCCCAATTCTTCTTTAGAGCTGTGTAAATAATTGCTGTATATTTACAAAATAAATTTTCAGTCGTCAGTTGAGAATTTTTTTCATTAAAATAATATACAAAAAATTGTGTACGCTTTTGTAAATCAAAACCACTAAAAGTGATGTGTGTGTCTGAAAAATAACATTATTTAAAATTATTGTTAATTTTTTTTTATATTTTTTTAATTTGTTTTTTATATTTTTTTTTGTAGTTTTTCATAATTGAAAATTTTTTAGTAGCGTCAAAGTAATTAAATATAAATTAGTTGCCSTTACTCTCTTTGATTACCAGCAATTTTTGGTGACAAGTTTTGYGAGCAGTTTTGACTTTTGAAAACTGAAATTATTTACCACTTAACGGGTTGTTGAGGCTGTTTTCAAAATTAATTCATTGCGTTAATTTCATGTTTGAAGCAAATGAAATAAGCATATATAAAGTAACAAATATAATAAATAGTATATAAAGGTAATAAATAATATGCAATTTAATTTGGCTATGTGAACAAATTATAAAAATGAAATTATTTATTTTTGTATACAAACATTACTTTTAATTACAAAATATCAGTTTTTACTAACAACACATTTTCGACTTTTTTTTTTTATAATTTTCGATTCAAAAATAAATAATTAAAATAACTGAGTTATTAAATTAAAATAAAATATTACCAATCATTAAATTTTTTGAATTTTTCAAGTAATATATTTCATTAATTGCACTTAAAACTAATTTTGAATATACATAGTCTTGGCGATTCTGAATCTCACCTTGATCCGTCTGTCAGCTCTTTTGGAAATTACTTTGTATCATTTTTTAACTGTTCTCAACTATTTCGTTTCCCGGATCACTCTGTTGGCCTGGAACCTAGTGTATATGCATTAAGAAACTTAGACTGTGGGTATTGTTTGAGTTTGAGAATTTTTTCATTTAATATATATAAGGATTCTGGAAAAGTAGCATTAGTTTGTTTCCTTCTAACTGGCTACGTGTATTTCATTCAGATACGACTGTTTGTGGTTGACATATTGGTTTTCATTATAATTTTTTTTTATTACTATATTTATTACAAATAGCAATATAGTTTATKATCAGAGCTCAACATTTGTTCGACAGTTTAGTCTAAGGATCATGTATTCACAACACCTTTATGAAATCAGGCTATTTTTCTATTTATTGTATGGAAAAAACATCCATCTGAATTTTAGAATTTAGAACTATGATTAAAACAAGAAAATATTTATTAATACTACACAAAGAAGTAAATTTAAAATCAGAAAAAAATAGTTCGATAGAATTTAAGATTTTAATGGAGCGAGAAGATTTTAATCGTTATATACTGAAAATAGAGTTTCGGCAAAAATGGAGTATGAGAAAACCTGTCTATAAACAAAAATGTATTCATAACTGATAAGACTCAGCTATTGCTTCTAGTTAACTTAGGTACGGAGTGAAATTTAGGTAATATTTCTCAAATTTAACTGATGAATGTAAAAGAAATATCACCAAAATCTTAAAAAATTAAGATAAAATTAATGGTAATACTATAAAATATTGAAACAAGGTTAACAATTTCGGAAAAAAGGAAGTTAAGATTAGTAACGACAAGAGATATTTGGTATTATCAATAGCAAAAACTTAAAATTTCACAACTATGAGCAAGCAGCAATAAATATTATAAAAAAATATTTGCATTTATTATTATAACTTTCAAATCGGTTATTTTCCTCTGAGGATGTGAGGACAATAACTTTGACATTATTGTGACRATTAGATCTAAACAGTTTTTAAATGAAAATCATTACTAACGATTAAAATAAAATTGTTATCGCCATAAATTAGCATTCTTAAAAAGATCAAATGAAGTAAATGAAAAGTTTCCGGCCAGCCATAGTGAGACAAATTTTTTCGTTTCACTTATTCAACATAGTTCCGTYCATAGGTGATACACYTAATTATAGCGACCCTCCAACTTTTCGTAACCATTTATTTGGTACAATTTGTCCTTTGCTTCAAAATAGACCTCAGTTTCGGTGATCACCTCTTCATTCTATAACAATTTCATCTCAACGAGCATTCGTTTTAAATATTGCAACAGAACTTAGTCACTGGAGGCWAATTTTGGAAAATACGGTRGATGTGGAAGCAATTCAAAGAAAAATTCATGGATTTTTGACATGGTTTATACTAACTTGTGACACGCTGAATTGTCTTGATGAAACCTSCTACCAACGGTCAAAAAATAGTCGCTATTGAAGGTCAATAAAAATGATTCCATGCGCATKCCAAAAGAAAGACTTTTGCGTCTTTCTACGCCTTGGAGTGGSTTCATTGTGCGCAGTCCGCATATGACTGTCGATTGGACTTTGCAGTGAAATGATGGAACCTTGTTTCATCCGTTGTTACATTTTGACGCAAAAATTCGGGGCTATTACACTTGAACYTCTCCAAACATTGCTACGAATCCTCAACTCGTCGTTGCTTTTGGTGAGTTTATTTGTGGTAACAACTCATTTTGGGCGTCCACTGCGTCAGCGTTTTTGGTACTCATTTCAGCATGTTTAACTTAGCCTACCAATCCTTGATGGTTGACTTTTCTGTGGCAGAAACTCCTCATCAAGCCAAGTTTTTGCTTAAAGAGGCAATATTTTGTCAACTCGAGAAGTTTTTTAAATATATATTTCACAAAAGTTGTTTCACAYAAAATGGTATAATTGATATAATTATCCGATAGCTGTCAATTTAATATATGCGCTGTTTGAAAGTTAGGGCTAATGAAAAGTTATATGGATTTTGTTATGGTAGCACCATTTATGCTAGGTCAATTGAAAAGTTAGGMCGTTGTTCCTATCAGTTTTTCAACAGAGCCAGTTGTGTTATCTTCTATGTTAACGATTCCTGTTATCTAGATGTTATAAAAATCAAATCTTTCAGTTGTTTCAGAAAATGTTTTGAGGAATCTTAAAGTACCGTTCTAAGACCGGATTGGTCGATGAGGTATTGCCAATACTGAATCTACATAAACGTATCATATAACTGTATTTAGAACATTTGATTTTAATGATTGAGGAATGTCGTATCATGAATTATCAGATGCGTGACTTTCATATAAAGTGTGTTTATTTTAGGAGTAGGGAAAACTTGTTTAAATTTTTTAAAATTAAACACAAAATATTAATGAAATCATGAATGCCAGTTTGTATAAGTTCACGAATTTTATATTATTTAGGGTTAACATAACCTCTAAAATTTTGTACCTTCAGAACACTCCATATATGTATGTAGTAACACAAYTAAACCTCCTTACCCCAAGAATATTTCAAAATACTTCCGAATATAACAGATTAACCTGGAAACTTACAAAAAAAAGCTCTTACAAAAGAATTGGTGATATAATATGAAGCACTGAAACAGAAGTATTTACATGTGAAAGGTATGTAGAAATGAAAAACGAGCCAAGCGAAACATGACTTGAAGAAAAGCGACAAAGAAAATTGAATACACTGGCTTTCAGCAAAACTTTAATGCAAATACCGCACAGTAAACACCGCTAAAACATGTGCAATAACAACAAACAAACAACTAAACAGACATGTACACATAAACAGAAACGCACACACATACGGTACATAAATGTAATAWGAAAGTAACAGTATAACAACAACAAGAGCAGTAACTACAAGCAATCAAAACGATTAATTAGTGCATAAAACGCGCATAAATAATTTACATTGCCGTTAAATGAGAAAACCAAAAGACACGAAACCAATAGCAGCAACACACACATGTGCACATAATTACATACACACAAGTGAGGCAAGCATATTTACAATGCTCATATAGTCAATGGGCAGGCGAAATAAACAAAGAATACTTAGTGTTAAAATATGTTTCTGTGTGTGTGTACGAGTGCTAACCGTTGCATTTTCTGCACTAGCTGTAAATTTCTCTCAGTGCATTCACACATACATATGCGCATATACATACATGAATATATGATTAGCTACAGTTGCACTGCTGCAATTCGCTTTCAATCTAATATAAGTATAAATATGTGCAAATTATTTTTCATTAACTGCGATAGTTTTCACAGAAATTAAGATGCTTGTTTAGCTGCAATTAAAAGAAAAGCATAATACTTATGTATAGTATAAACGTTGAAATTTATACTGAAGCGCTTTTTGATTTCTTTACTTTGGTAATATGTGGCTAAATGCGTTTTGTTGCTATTGTTGTATTAGTAAAAATGCTTAAAATTCGTAAATTGCACATTTTTCTTGGAATTACAACTCCAATAATGCAAGAAGGTGCCTTAAGAAATTTTAATAGCGCTTATACCTATGTAACTGCTGTAAACATATTTGCATTAGAGTGGGTCGGAAGCCAAGTAAGAGAAATATTGTATGAATAATTGATGTGCTATGGTTTTTATTAAAAAATTGRCTTTCAAATATTCTGGTACCAAGTCGATGAGAATATCAATTATTTAAGTGATGTTGAAAAATTCTATGACTTAAAAAGACACAACTGCTTTTAAATTGGCTTTAGAAGACTGTCGTACGACTTCGAAGTTATAACTTCCAATAGTGACTTGAGTGTCTAGTAGAGYGAGTGMGACGACTGTTTGCTYGATGATAGGAGATACTTCATTTCTCCCTCTTTCACTGTCAGACACATTTGCTTTGCTTCCTTATACAGTCTGGAGAAAGCAGAACTAATGGCGCGGATGTTAAGGCCAATGATATCAATATCATTGGCAYACGCCAGCAGCTAATAGAACATTGTACCTGATCCATTAAGTCGGCTTGTCTGAAACCTCGTTTGGTATCGAAGMTGTCCTYCCCGATCCCGAYGGAGMTTTTRGTGTTGCTTAACGTCAGCTTACACAGCCGTATTAGTTTTTCATTAATGGCAAATTCAGACATGAATAGCTCGGTCGGCAATCCATCGCCCCCCGTTGCTTTGTTGTACTTTATTTTTCTTGCCATTCGAACTTTTTCATGGTAGGATAATGGAGCATCTGCTGCATCGTCATCGACTAGGGAATCGGGTTAACCATCTCCTGGTGTTATACTTTCACTGCAATGAAGTTTCCTTTCATAATTTTAGTATGTTCTGGGCATCAGTCACTAGATCACCTCTGGAGTTCTACAAGAGATGCAACTTATCACTGGATATTTTCAGATACCTTCTTTTATGGAAGAACTTACCGTTAAGGTATAATTTTTTTGGAGAACTTTCGTCCAATCATTACTTTTTTAAATTATGTATAGTTTTCGTCGGGTCTTTCTCTGTTAATCTTTAAGTTAATATTTGACAGTTTTCAATTGTTATAGCTTTGGTGCTCTAAGAAATATACTTCTTTCAAATGTTTATACAAAAAAGTTTATAAAAATTTTGAAATATATTTTGTAAGCAGTTTTTGTGTCCATTTCCTTTTGTGTTTATTACATAGAGTAAAGTGGTTCGAGCGTGGTTTCTGACCAGAGCTCGATAGTTGTTCGAAAGTTTGGTCTAGAGGTCTTTAATTCACACACCTTTTGCACACACAAGAAAATATGAACCATATTTAAGAAGTCGCGCTGAAAGTTAGCGCTGAAAATACCCAATATTTTATAAAGTTGCAGTAGTTACCTTTAGAAATTTAAGGGGTTACAGGTAATTCCTCGAGTAAAAAAAAGCATTTTTTCTCAACATTTGTTCTCATATAAAAAATAGAATATTTAATTAGAATTTTTTATTGTTACAAACATATGTGCACTATTAACAAAGAAATTCTAAAATTTTTGGGAAAATAATTAAAATTTCGCGATCTTTTTTTAAATAGTTGTAATTAAAAAAATACTTTGTCCAAGTCTCTAATAACTGTATCTCAAAGGCCTGTGTAAAATTTCATGAAGATCGGTTGAGTAGGGCTCGAGATAGCTTGCCAACCGACTTAAAAAACACAGAGCCGAGAAAAATGCACTTAAAGACTACGCCCAGGTAATCTCGAGGGCATAAGTTCTCCAGTCTGTATCTCCGAAACTATTACTTAGATCAACTTGAAAATTTAGTACAACATTACAGAGGTATTGTAAAATTTACTAAGACAATAAAAAAACGTTTGTTTTTTAAACCCCTAAACCCATGTAAAACCTTAAATTTGTAAGTATGGATAGTTTGATAATAAATGTAGTGACCGATCCATTAATCGGTATCGGCAGCTTCCAAAAATTTTGAATTGGTCGGATTTCATTATTTAAACACTATTTCAGCTTAGATCTAAAAAAAAAAACAAGAAAAAATGTATTTGTTTTTCAAAAATCTACCCARCTTAATACTCCAACGCATATTGCAGTTGAAGAAGGCACAGTAGGAGCTGCGATTTTGAGCAAACGGCTCAAAAATTTATGCAAGAGTTATTAATTTGCCAGCAATCATAATAATAAAAGTAATAAGAAAAAGCTAAATAAGTGAAAAATACCAAAAACAAAAAGGCAAAACCACCAAAAACAACAGCAGCGGCAATAAAACGCATATGCAATCTTTAATTATGTGCAAAAAAGCGGGCAATTTTACTAAGAATAACAACAACAATAACCACAACGAAAACGGTAAAGAAAACGTAAATTAACATCATCGGCGAGTATAAAAGCAACAATTAAACAACACGCTGAACATTGTTTTGAGGCAATTTAAATCAAAGCAGAAATCAGCCCACATTTTACACAACAAAAAAAAAAACAAACGTTTAAGTAAACAAAAATTACAACAGCAACAAAAGCACAATAAGGCAAAAATCGCGACAAAAAACTTGCGGCTGACTGCTGGAAAATCGCATAAGCAGCAACAGCAATACAAATAACAATAATAACAAAAATAACGGCCGCGCAGCTGTTGTGTGCGCACGCCTGTCAGCCCTACGACAGCTAGTCGGCCAACAACAATTAGCTTGGCTTAGCCACACAGCGGGAGCCGCGYGTTCGCTTGCAGAAGTGTTGGCCCACCAACTTGGCTTGAACACCGTGCTCCAGCGACTAACAGCTGCAATGCTTACGGATTAGCTGTGGCAACAGCTGTTGTTGTTGTTGCTGCTGCTGGTTGAGCTGCCCCCATTTATGCCCAGCTCACCACCGAAACACCACGTCACGCTGAGCGCACGCGTTCCACCTGCCCCCCCCGTTCGCCGCGCTGCATATGCCTGTGATTGMTTCGCTTTCGTTTTTCCGCGCTTCGCGTCTTCCATTTTCAACGAATTTTATAACAGTTTAAGTGTTTTTTTGTTTTGTGATATTTGTTGTTGCTGMAGACACTTTTGCCACCGCCAACGCCTGATGATGTGCTCAGCTAGTGGCTTCGTTTTCATTTTAATTGCTACTTTAATTTGGAATTGTTTGCATTTTGAATGTGCGGTACACGRCAACAACAACAATAGCAACATCAACGCAAGTAGCAATGATGGTAGCAACAACAGCAGTAACAACAACAAAACTGTGGTKAGCAATCGCAGTTGGTTTAGCACAACCACAGCGAGTCACAGTTATGTGGCTCCCGCCGTCGGTCCCAAAAAAAGAGTAGCAGATAATAGGAGAAGTAGCAGCAGCAGCAGCACCCACAATACCAGCCACACCAACAGCAACACGAATGCGAATGGTAATGCTCGCGCTGTTGGCGGTCGCCGTCTGCGCATCGATATCACGCGGAAGCACAGCGTTCATCTGAATGGTGTCGAGGTAAGTTCTYAGTTCGTTTCCTGATTTACATCTAAATACCCTTGTGGGTCAGCAGTTTTTTGACTTTGAAATGCATGTAAGCAATAACTAAAGGCAAGCAAGRCTAAACAATACTTGCAATGTTGAGGTCAGCATGCAGAATAAGGCAGAAAATGAGGTGTGGTTTCTTTTTGTTAATCGTACGATAGTTGTTCTTAAATCAGGTCATTATCAAGCTGGTCATAATTCGAAAGTATGCGTGCACTTCAGCAATAATTTTATTATTAAAGGTATTGTAATAAAATATCTTTTTTCAAAAATAAAAAATTTATTAAAAAAGCTTCCTTTGACTTTTAGAGTTTACATAGCTTAGAAAAATTTTGTTTCTTTATTTCTACTCACTGGAGCATAAGATAGAGGTTGGCTACTTCTAGTTTTGAGATAGAGTATTCTTAAATTTTTTTTTTTAATAGGGGAGGTCTTTCGACGGGCACTGTAACCTTCCGAACTTGTGTTTCCTATGAGCCATCTTTAAAAAATATAACTCCAAAGAAATTGTAGTCGACGGTCTAGTTTACAGTACATATAGTCATCTCGGCGGCAATTAGAAATTCTCATAGTTATTTCCACATCATGTATGGGGTGTGCTTTTGTTTGACATGGGGTTTTCGAAAATTTAATTTAATGTTATGTCTAATCATTTAATTTTATTATAAAGATAAGTGTTGTTTGAAAATATGTTTTAAAAAATTTATCGGGGCCGCCGCGGCTGGCTCTAATAAATTCCAGTAGGGACCCCAATTTTCGACCACTTTTTGGAACGGGGGGCTATATGTCAGCAATAACGCATCGAATATTCTCTTSCAAGGCGTAAATCGTGTCGAGCTTGTCGGCATAGACAAGCGATTGAACATAACCCTATAAAAATTAGACCAGCGTTGTTAAATCGTACTATCTTCGAAGCTACGACACAAGATCATGTGCTCACCAAAAGACTCATTTTATACATTTATTGTTTCGTTGACTTAATRAGATTTAACGCCGTCTTGTTGCTACCAAAAGTCGTCCACATCAACATCCTCCAATTCATGTACGAAAATACCATTAATCAGAGTTCCCCATAACTGCAACATAATGGCCGACTTAATTTGAAGAAATATGTACCAATAATTCCCTCTGCTCATAGATCACATCAAACTTATGAAGTCAAATCACTATTAGAGCAGGAGTGTATAGAAAGGCTGAACCGTCTATCAATTTGCAATCGTGTACATCTGATCTGGATGCTGGAGATAAAAGCCTTCAAGGAGCTGACCGACGAACTAGCCCGCTCTGGGGCGGCTTCCAGGATGATGAAGCCCGAACTATTCATTGCGGTGGAGTTCCATATCTTGAAAGAGTTTCTCGGCTGGGGAAAGAGAGCAGGGAGAGAACGCCACTGTCAGCAGGCAACAGGGTTGCGCCACGCCAAGTTACTATTGGGTGGTTACAAATCTAGCAAGGTTTAGAGATATGCTTAATCACTCTTTAGACAAGTTTCGTTCGCTTGCCGTGCTCTAGACTAAGATACAGGTTCAAGAAACACTTGTCTAWTAAGGGCATAATTTCTTGAGCAAACTGACGGTTTTGCGACATRGAACAGGAGACTTTAGAACATCTGATTCTAGATTGCTCAGCAATTTCAAGAAGTAGGTAGTAGTATGCGGGGACAGGGATCACATCACCTTCACCGCGCCAGCAAGCTCTTGGAATTTTCAAAGTACTKGACTTTTGTGACCATATGAGATATAGGAGAGGGCAAATTGAACCATAGGTCGCAGTACAAGGTCTCCATTATTTTCTATATAGCTATCTATAGCTTTTCAATTACCATTACCGACAATTTTGCTTATTGATGTACTCATTCAACCGAAAGTGAGCTAAGTGCCCAACAAAATTTTCTTGTGAAAATCGGGATCGGTGGCCATCTCGTTTCGGGTTCATTTAGAGAGCATGCGATGAGCTTGATGTCTGTCTGTTTATTTATTTTCAAATTGCAAAAAAAAAACCCCGGTTCTAAGTCCTGAAGAACAAGAACTCACTACAAGGAAAACCTTTTAAGAAAACTGCAAATCTCTGAAACAGTCTCTAAATAACGAAAGCAAGGAATTACACCTTTTAATGAGTTTTGTTAARGGCTTGCGGAATCGTTTTTTGTTTGCTCAAGATCTTTCACTCCATTATGGAGCTGTTATATCTTCTGCAACAGTTACACAATTCTTTATAAGCCCTAGGGAGTGGAGAAAGTATTAGACARTGTGTTTGTTAATTGAAATGCAGATTGCTTTTGCTACACTGCAGTCATTTRAGGCTTATAATTGCTTCAGCTCCTACACAAGCGGCAMCTTTTATTTACTTTTGCTTTTGAGCTTCGCAGAAATTTTCACGCTTTTYSACCAWACTGWCGTAATTTATGTAAATATGACCCAAAGAAATAAAAAATGCATTAATTTAATTTTTTGTTTTCATWTTATAGTTTCTGTAATGATTGTTATTATTTCATGGGTTAGGTAACTTCTTKCTGCGCTCCGAAGAAGAATGAAATGTGAAAAATTGCTTGCACTCATAAAAATTTTTAAAGTCATATTCGGTGCAGATAAAAAATTGTGGGTGAAATTTGGTAAATGGTGCCTTTCTGCTCTTGCTATATAATGTGAGCAGTGCAATTAATTMATTTTTTTTAAGTAATTAATATTCAAGCGAGATATGAGTCGGCCATTTCAAAGTATTCAGCAACTCCGGTAGGCTCAGCGGTATTACTGAAGCGATATCATAACTGATTTTGTTACAGAATTCCGAATATATTGGAATTTAAAAGACTAAAGAGACATATGGGTAGACGAAAGTAAGTCATGATATTTACAGCACAGTAGAGTGGGCCAAAGAGCTGTCATCGTTAGCAATGGTGGATGTTAGTGCTCATCTTTAACCAAACTTCCCATTACATTCTTAGTGGATAATCAAGTATCAATTTAGATGAGGGTCCACAAGAAGTCTGGCGACGGTAGGAATTTTCAAAAAAAGGCTTCTGGATGAATTTATGAAAATAATCTAGCGCACAAAAATACTTCTAATTATGCTGGTTTTCTACTACACAGACTATAACTCAATTTATTCATAATTCAAAGAACTTTTCTTCTGTTCGTTCCTCCTTTCTTCATTAAGAAGGCCGTTGTTACCATTAAAAAGCGCTGCCAACTGTTGCAATGGAATACTCCACGACATATTTGTGAATATATAGAACATTTTCTGAATTAAATATCGCCATTTGTTTTCTTCTTTTTTTTGGGTTTAGAGTTTGCAAACAGTGAACTCAAAGCAAATCTCTGAGGCGTTACAAAGTGTGCCACGCAGCTCAAGCAATTTAATGAAAAGCGTCTCTTAAAGAAACTATGTGTTCTACAAAACTTGGTTGAATAATGGCTTACTCACAAACAGATCTACAAATGCTGGTAGATATGAACCAAATACTTGACAGCATTGCTGTAACAAAGGCCAAGAATTTACATTTTCTGGAGTCAACGAAGGTTGAACATTGACTCGGCGTATTAGCCTATTTATACGCGCGATTGTTACATGTATGTTTGTATGAATGCTTGCATGTATATTTATATGTATGYATGTATGTCTTTAATCGTATGAAATATAGTGGAAGTTGAGTTATAGCTATGCGCATGCAAATTTATTACATTTGAAAATTGTCTACARATTTAACTTTTATGACAGTGGGTTTGTTATTTTATACTATATGTAAATATTTTTAATATCTCGAATTGTGTCATATTTATCTTCATAGAAGAGAATTTGAATAATTTATTGTAATTTGTTTATATTTCTGGAATCAAGTCAAGGGTGTAAGGAAAATAAAGAGCATTCATTTTTTCTTCAAAATCTCGAAATGTGTTTAGTCTTTTGATATATTGTTTGATTGAAATGAAAGACRTGTTATCCAAACTTCATTTGGTAAGAATCTTTCATTAGGTTAGGTTAAACTGGTAGGACAATAGGCCATGCATAGACCAGTTTTGGTCCTTTGCGATAACAGATGGAGTTAAGAGAAGTACTCATCGCGAAYTTTAACAGACTCTGCGGCRATTAATGTGTTCAGAGAGATATTTCGACTGCAGCGCCATCTATYGATTAAATCTCTATTCTGATTATTTTCTTTCTTGTGATTRCTATGTACGAGGTTATGTAAGAAAAGCCTGAAAAAAAAGACTGTGTRCATAATAAGTATAAAAATTGAATAGATTTGCAATATACAACCATTGTTTGCATAAAGTTGCCACAAATTAATCAAACTCATAGTGTTTAAATGAGTAGAGTTTCTCATTCAAATGTTGAACGACAATAAGTCAAGGCTGACAATTAAATCGTCTAATAAATGCTTCAACGAGAACTATTCAATTGGATGACTTGGCTTTTTGTAAATTGTTACATATACAGGGTGTGCCTATCTGCGTATAAAAATTCAATCTGTTTGCCATTTATCTCTGCTAACCGTTTGAGTTAATTAGTTATGTTTTGGTACATCGAATTCAGTATATTGTCACCTAAAATGCAAGATAACGTAGCATCACTTCTCATAAGCTGACAGGAGAAGGAAAAACAATATAATTAAAACCACTAATATTGAAACTAAATTTGAGTTTTGGTTATAAAGTGGTTATAATACACACATATAATGGTTATATATTGGTTATTATATCTGTTATATAGGAGTCGAAAGGATCGCTATTGCATAAGATATGACAGGCGAACGCGAGAACGCCAATGACAGCAACGAAAGGCAACAGTTAGTTAACGTACGTCCGAGAGACCACTCATAAACTACAGATTCTCTAATATATATTGTATTTGTGTTTTGTGTTGATTAAAGTAAATCTATTTTCTTTAGTTTTGATACTTAATTATGTGGTCTTTCACACGGCATGCTCGGCAGTTTTGCTATTTATAATACATGGCCTCATTTGACTTTTGGTGTTTGTAAATTGTAAAAAACTGTATGAAATTAATATATTTCTACTAAAAAACGGTGACTCCTTTTTAAAATTTATTAATTCTTTCTATACTAACAATAAAGAAGACCCAGCCTGTATGCATACTTATTTACACAGCCATCAATCTGATCAATTGTCACTTGATATATTGCTTGGCACATCAGTGCCGCMGCTAGTGCTGATGACTTGACAGCCGTTGTACACATTTACAGACAAAGGTCTGGAAAAGTCTTATTAATCTTTTAGACGAATTAAYCGCACTTAACTTGGCTGATAGGCACACACAAATTTAATGATAATCACATGCGTTAAAGCTTTCGCTGAATGGATACAATATGAAAGCACTGCAGCATACTTTTAACATTCTTTAAGACTGCCTTACTGATTTATATGAATCACATAAATTAAATTTAATTGGCTGCAAAGATTTAGAAACAAAAGCTAATGCGTTTTCAATTACGGTGTTGTAATTGAATAGCTGATTAGTGGTAATCAAATATGCGACAATGTAAGTGAATGCTTGGAAGCGATATGGCAAGATTTGCATGTACAAAATGACGCGAGCATTAAAAATACAACAAATAAATAAATAAAATAAAAGAAAACTAGCAGAGATGGCACCATTTTCGCTTACAATTTCATATACATATATATGTATCGATGAGTAAATGACCTCTTCCATTATACAAACATAAATTCACTATTATATTTTACTACCGAGCAGGTGATTATCAGGCGATATATGTATATTACATATATGTTTACATTTTTTACTGTTTATGCGAAATATTCGTAAACTTTTTTTGGGTGTTGAAAAACTGCAGTGTTGACTAAAAGAATTCGGCAAAAAGTCGCCTGGAAACGCAGTGCCATAATGCCAGAACGTTGAGTCATGTAAATATTGTTGKTGTGCTGAAAAGGTAAACAAAAGTACAAAAAGTACGCAAGGCAGGTTTAAGAAGAAAAATTATGTGACTACACSTGCCGATGAGAATATAAGAATTGATTTAATTTTTCTAATAAATGTTATCTCTATGATTACAAATACAGTCATACAAAAAAGCAAATTGTCATGATTAGAAATAGCATTAATTACAATAATTCAAACTATTTTGAAGGGCTATAATTGAACATTTTTCAGAGAAAGCAATATATTTTTGGCTTACAAGCATTTGTTTAATTCAGTCCTTAACCGATTTGCTTGGCTAAATGGTAGAAAAATACTAAATGACTAAATTGAGCAGCGGTCTTTAAGTAGATATTTTATTCATTGATTTTTATTAAGGAGATCATAGTTTATTCACTGAGAATTGAAATRAAAATCTTTTCGCAATCAAATGGGTAAGGACGAATGTCAAACTCCCTCATAATCCAATGAAAGTTAAGGCAATAAAATACATGTAATATATACGATTATTGAATAAATTTAGAATAAACATTCATTATTTGCATAAACGTGCTACAAATTACTCAACTATATAGCGTTTAAATTAGTAACTTTTTTACTTCAAATGCTGAACTAGATTAAGTCAGGAGTGACAATTTAATTCTGCGTCAAATGCGTCAGCGAGAACTATTTAATTGAATGACTTGGCTATTTGCCAAATTTTAGTTATACACGGTGTGCTTATATCGGTATTATTAACGGGTGATCCAAGTTGGGGTACGCGTGAGTCGTGTCGAACTGGCATGTTATTCTTGTTCAGTATTGTAAAACATTTCATCTTGGAAAGACTCATAAACTACAGATTTTCTAATATATATCGTATTTGTGTTTTGTATTGATTAAAGTAAATCTATTTTCTTTAGTTTTGATACTTAATTATGTGGTCTTTCACACGGCATGCTCGGCAAAGTTTTGCTGTTTATAATACAAACTGAATGAAATTAATATATTTCTACTAAAAAACGGTGAYTCCTTTTTAAAATTTATTAATTCTTTCTATACTAACAATAAAAAAGAATAATGTATTTCTCGCACTTCGTT